>NC_142929.1:47990659-48020659 GCF_046866305.1 Octopus bimaculoides | reverse complement strand
ATTGATGCACCAGAGCCTTGTATGGCTCAAGAACCTTTCAAGAGAAGGAGCTGCCATTTTCTGAGATAAAGTCATAAATTAAGCAGGTAGGCAATCTCCACTGAAAATACATAGCCTATAGAGACTGTAGGTGCTCTGGTTATGTGTGTTGCAATGAGCAGAAAAACCAATGGCTTCTCTGAGAAAACCTCTTCTACTCATTGATAGATTTTTATGTTTAAACCCATTAACATTTAAAATAGCCATATCTAATCTAAACATTCTACTTGTTTTATATTTAAACCAACCAGATCCAGCCTCTCACACCCACCCTACAATGTCATTTTGCAAATAAACAACCACATCATCGAAATCTTGAAGCTATGACATATTGCATGATTAATTCAAAAACAAAACAAATAGACGCTGGAGTGGCTGTGTGGTAAGTAGCTTGCTTACCAACCACATGCTTCCGGGTTCAGTCTCACTGTATGGCACCTTGGGCAAGTGTCTTCTACTATAGCCTCGGGCCAACCAAAGCCTTGTGAGTGGATTTGGTAGACGGAAACTGAAAGAAGTCTGTCGTATATATGTACATGTATATATATATATATATATATATGTGTGTGTTTGTGTGTCTGTGTTTGTCCCCCCAACATCGCTTGACAACAGACGCTGGTGTATTTATGTCCCCGTAACTTAGCGGTTCGGCAAAAGAGACCAATATAATAAGTACTAGGCTTACAAAGAATAAGTTCTGGGGTCGATTTGCTTGACTAAAGGCGGTGCTCCTGCATGGCCACAGTCAAATGACTGAAACAAGTAAAAGAGAAAAGAGAAAAGAGAAAGAGAATAAGCTTTATATATGACAGAATGAGCCAAATTTTCTTCACCCAGTAAATTGCATAGAGGGATAGAGCAGTTTAGATACTGACCACCCAGCTTTGACACAAAGAGAGCTATATCATAACAGCAGAAGGCTAAAACCTAACCATAATTTTTTGATTCTATCACACAATGTAATTATTGCAGTTTCAACATATTATATCTGATCAAATTCCTTAACAAGCAATTTCATCTCTGACAGTAATGGCTCATGTTGTTACGTAATCCATGTCGAATGATGGAGCTGACCTAAGCAATATAAGGTAACGAAATACTTATACATTGTAAAAGCAGACTGTTCTCACTCTAAATATTTCATGGCACTTATAATTCTTTTTTTTTTTTTTTTTTTTTTTAGCTTAGTCAGAGGTGGAGATGGGGAAGATATGTATGACATTTGTTCCAGGGTCTCTAAGACTTGTAGGAAGGTCTAAGAGGAAAATACCCACAACTCTATGTTCTTCCCTTCGATTCTTGGGCTCGCAACATCTGATGGAGTTGTAGGGGCACTAGTGTAATATATATGGCATGATGTGAACATTCTAAGTTTGGCAAAGTCTATTTCTCTCCAAATGTGAATGTAGCCAATTGTTTCTGGAAAGAATGACAGAGAGAAAAAGAGAGGGGAGTGAGAGAAAGAGTGGAGAGAGAGAGAGAGAGAGGGGAATGGAGAGTAGAGAGAGAGAGAGACACACGGATACAGAAAGACAGAGACAGAGACAGAGACAGAGACAGAGAAAGGAGAGGGGAGAGATAGAGAAAGACAGACAGAGAGGAGAGAGAAAGAAAGGAGAGAGAAAGAAGGGAGAGAGAGGAGAGAGAAAAGAGAGACAGAGAAAGAAAGGAGAGAGAGAGAGAAAGAAAGGAGAGAAAGAAAGGAGAGAGAGAGAGAAAGAAAGGAGAGAGAGAGAGAAAGAAAGGAGAGAGAGAGAGAAAGAAAGGAGAGAGGAGAGAGAGAGAGGAGAGAGAGAGAGGAGAGAGAGAGAGGAGAGAGAGAGGAGAGTGGGAGAGAGGAGAGAGTGGGAGAGTGGGAGAGAGAGGAGAGTGGGAGAGAGAGGAGAGTGGGAGAGAGAGGAGAGTGGGAGAGAGAGGAGAGTGGGAGAGAGAGGAGAGTGGGAGAGAGAGAGGAGAGTGGGAGAGAGAGGAGAGTGGGAGAGAGAGGAGAGTGGGAGAGAGAAGAGAGTAGGAGAGAGACAAAGAGAGTAGAAAAAAAGGAAAAGGAAAAAGAAAAGAGTGAGAAAAGGAGGAGGGGAAGAATGAGAGAAGAGAGAAGAGAGAAGAGAGAAAGAAAGAGAGGAAAGATAGAAAGTGAGAAAGAGAGAGGGAAACAAAAGGAGGAGAGAAAGACAAAGAGAGAAGCGAGAGAGAGAGACAAAGAGAAGAGAGAAAGAAGATTGATAGAGAAAGAGAGGAGAGAGAGAAAGGTAGGGGAGAGTGAGAGAGAAAGGGAAGAGAGAGAGAAAGAGAAAGAGAGGAGAGAGGAAGAATAGAGGTAAGAGAGTCAAGTCCAATATTGAAATGGTACTTTATTTATCGACACCAAAAGAATAAATCTTTAGTATTTAAACTGGCCATATCCGGCCCAAATATTCTACCTGTTCTATGTTCAAACTGGTCAGATCTGGCCTCTTACACCAACCCTACAAAATCATTCTAAAAATTAACAGTTACCTTATCGAAATCTCTAAGCTAGAAGATAAGGCATGATTAATTCAAAGAAATGTGAATAAATAAGCTTTACTTTTGACAGAATCATTTTGAATGCTAAAGGAATAAAACACAAAATTGACCTCAGCAGAGTTTGAACTTCTAGCATAGAGAGTCACCACATCTACTGCAAAGTATCCTATCCAACACTCTACCAGTTCTGCCATCCCTCTTGCCATAGGAAGCCATGTTTCATGGTACAGATTTCATTCTATTGCCTGCAGCTTAGTGGACTCCACTGGCAACATGCAAAGACCAGGCAACGATGTTAACCCAGATTTAAGTCTGCCACCCACGAACTGATACGGTCTATTTGACAAGCATTTGCTTGTTTCCCCCCAACTCAAGTTCATTTATTTGGGTTGCCTGAGCCATAAAGAATTGCTGCTGCTGCTGGCCTCAAATCAGACATAGCTGAACAGAACTATAATCAAAAACTTTCCAGCTTTGACCATCCCATCTTTTTTTGTTAATGTCAGTTGATCCATTTTTTAAGATGGAGGAGTATGATTTAAGTAAAATTGGTTTATTATTTCCATCATATGTATGAGTGTGTGTGTGCATGCATTTGTGTAAGTTTATATGTATGTATGTATGTATGTGTAAAGGCGCAATGGCCCAGTGGTTAAGGCAGCGGACTCGCGGTCATAGGATCGCGGTTTCAATTCCCAGACCGGGTGTTGTGAGGGTCTATTGAGCGAAAACACCTAAAGCTCCACGAGGCTCCGGCAGGGGATGGTGGCGAACCCTGCTGTACACTTTCACCACAACTTTCTCTCACTCTTACTTCCTGTTTCTGTTGTGCCTGTAATTCAAAGGGTCAGCCTTGTCACACTGTGTTATGCTGAATATCCCCGAGAACTACATTAATAGTACACGTGTCTGTGGAGTGCTCAGCCACTTGCACATTAATTTCACGAGCAGGCTGTTCCGTTGATCGGATCAACTGGAACCCTCGTCGTCGTAAGCGACGGAGTGCCAACAACAAAATGTATGTATGTATGTATGTATGTATGTATGTATATGTCTTCCAACCACATATGGACACAATTCATTGGCTTAGATTAGTTATACTTGTTGCTGTTTTTTAACCCTAGGTAAGTCTTGAAAAAAACAATTTCTGTTTATAATCAAAGGCATTTCAGCATGACCATCCTATCTTTTTATCCAACATAACCATTCCCTACTCTTTCTAAGATGATATGGGAAATTTGAAGCAAATTTATTTGTTATTTCTAGCAGATCAGTCAACCATATACAGGCACTCTCACTGACTCAATATGTTTATAGTTATTATTGTTGTTTAACTGGACTGGCTTTCATCAGCAAAGTTGTGATCATTCCAACCATGACCATCCTTGTGTATGACCTATTCATACTTGATACAACAGAGGGTAGACTTCTTTACAAGTCAATGACATGAGCTACAGACAGAACATAATTTTGCAAGGTAAACACTTACGTATTGAGCATGCTGATGTACTCCATCTTTGAATGCAGGAGCTGATGTCTTATCAGGTATCAAAGCAGCTCCGCAGGAGTTTCAGCCCCTTCCACCACAATGCCATAGATGCCCAGACCCACCCACTGAAGTAGACAACAAAAGTCCCACACTGTAGGCCAGATGTTTCTACCTCCCTCAATGCTCATTCTCACTGCACCATTTGCCCTCTCTTCCTCTCTCTCTCTTGAGCTAAATGTAATGGCTTGCATTCTTAAAAGCTTTGGGCAATTTTCTGGCAACAACGTGGCAAAGCAGCTCTGTAGGTATTTCAGCCTCTTCCACCATGACATTATAGATGCCCAGAGCCACCTACTAATGTAGGTGACAAAACTCCCACACAACAGCATGACCATGGGCCAAATGTTTCTACCATCCTCAATGCTCATTCTCACTGCACTACTTGTCCTCTCTCTCTCTCTCTCTCTCTCTTTTTCTCTCTTGAGCTAGATGTAATGGCATGCTTTTTTAGAAGCCCCTGACAATTTTCTGGTAACATCATGGCAAAGCAGCTCTATAGGTGTTTTGCCCTCTTCCATCATGACACTTGAGCTGCTCAGAGCCACTTACTGATATAGGTGACAAAATTCCCACACAACATCATGACAGTAGGCCAGATGTTTCTGCCATTCTCAGTGTTTGTTCTCACTGCACTACTTATCCTCCCTTTCTCTTGAACAAGATGTAATGGCTTGCTTTTTTTAGAAGCTTCTGACAATTTTCTGGCAACATAGTGGAAAAGCAACTCTATAGGTGTTTCAGCCCCTTCCAGCAAGACACTAGAGCTGTTCAGAGCCACTCACTGATGTAGACGACAAAACTCCCACACAACAGCATGACTGTGGGCCAGATGTTTCTGCCATCCTCATTGCTTATTCTTGCTGCACCACTTGTCCTCTCTCTTGAACCAGATGTAATGGCTTGCTTTTTTTAGCAGCTTCTGACAATTTTCTGACAACATTTTTCTAATCCAAGACTCTTAAACATTGAGTGAACCCTGGTTCCAACAAATCCTTTTAAGAAAGGCATATTGCTTCCCATCCATTCTTTTTTTCACAGAGTTCAACCAATTCCCTGTATTTTCTCTCCCTCTTGAGGAAAGCATCTCTGATGTTCATTTCCCAAGGAACAGTCAGCTCTACCGTCTTTAAATAAATAAAATATCATATTTCCCAATGTCAAGAATGCTGCTTTTACCCCAAAACAAATCTGAAAACTTTATGCACATGCATGTAAGTGAATGCATGTGCGTATGTGTGCAGATGTATAAATGTGTGTGCATGTGTATGTGTGTCTGAGAATGTCAAAACACTTGTGCTTGAGTGTGTGTGTGTATGTATGTACATGTATGTATTTGTATGTGTTTCTGTTTGTGTAAGTGAATATGTATATGAGTGTCCACACATGTGCTTATATGTATGTGAGCTTCTGTAGGAGTATGTAAGGTTCGTGTGTATGTGTGTGTGAGCGAGTATGTGCATCTGAGTATGTGCATGCACACATTTATGTGTGTGTGTATGTATGTAAGTATGAACATGTATATGAGTTTATGAGAATTCAAAATTAAGGGCACATAAACATGTGTATACACATGTAATGTGACTGTAAATGTATGCATGTGCATGTGTGTGTGTGTGTGCTGCATGTGTGCATGTTTGCACACATGCATGAATGCAATGAAAACAATATGACTAATAAAGTTAGTTTCTGGTGGCTGAAATAAGAATATTCAGACGGTTGAAAGTTGAGAATGTTTTATATTCCAACATTCAGTAATGGAAAATGGGAATGTAACTCAAACAGTCCCTCGAAAAAATATAGAGACAGAAAGGTCTGCATGGGGAATTTTTCTGAAAGCCTGTTTATCCAATGAAAGGATATTTTTTTATTTTTATTTATGCACCCTTTTAAAGCCTAGCCAGGCTCATGGACCCAGTTTCCCAGTTTCTATGGCATATGTGTTCCCCCACAGCTGGACGGGATGCCAATCCATCACAGCTTTACTCAAGAAACAGGAAGAAAGAGTGAGAGAAAGTTGGAGCAAAAGAGTACAACAGAGGTCGCCACAACCCCCTGCCGGAGCCTCGTGGAGCTTTAGGTGTTTTTGCTCAATAAACACACATAAACCCGATCTGGGAATCGAAACCGCGATCCTCCAACCACAAGTCCGCTGCCCTAATTACTGGGCCATTGCACCTCCACAATGGAAGGATATCATGTAAGTTAAATAATTCTAATTAAGCAAAATAAAATTTTGCTTCACATTTTGGCACAAGGCCAGGAATTTTAGTGGGAAGAAGTAAGTCGGTTACATCAACTCCAGTACTTGATTGGTATTTTATTTTATCAACCCTGAAAGGACGAAAAGCAAAGCTGCTGCTACTGCTGCTGCTGCTGCTGATGATGATGATGAATTTAAAGAGTCTGAAGAAAAACCAGTAAGCATTTTCTTTGACAAACTAACAATTCTGCCAGCTTACTGCCTACATTAAGCAAAGATAAAGAGAAACGAAAACCTCGAACTGAGTATTTCAACAATTAATTTTTATTTTTACAGAAACGAAAGATACCCACAAATTAAATTCAGGTAAATTTACACAAACCAGGGGAAACTATATACATAGATAATGGGTATGTCAGTAGGTCTCATAAACAGTCACAAACTATAAAGGACTTACTGGATTCTCTTTCAGTACTCTTTTACTCTTTTACTTGTTTCAGTCATTTGACTGCAGCCATGCTGGAGCACCGCCTTTAGTCGAGCAAATCGACCCCAGGACTTATTCTTTGTAAGCCTAGTACTTATTCTATCGGTCTCTTTTGCTGACCCGCTAAGTTACGGGGACGTAAACACACTAGCATCGGTTGTCAAGTGATGTTGGGGGGACAAACACAGACACACAAACACACACACGCACGCACACACACACGCACACACATACCTATATATATATATATATATATACATATATATGATGGGTTTCTCTCAGTTTCCGTCTACCAATTCCACTCACAAGGCTTTGGTTGGCCTGAGGCTATAGTAGAAGACATTTGCTCAAGGTGCCACGCAGTGGGACTGAACCTGGAACCATGTGGTTGGTAAGCAAGCTACTTACCACTCAGCCACTCCTGTGCCTATAAAAATATTAGAAATTATGAATTCATTCTCCAAAAGACAATGATTTACACAAATAGAAAAATCACATTGGTTACAAGTATATCAAATATGGTGAAAGATATGAAAAACCCCAGCTGTTAGAGATAGTAAGAAAAAGAAACCTGTCAACTTGAGTACAATGAATACAGTTAAATACAATAACAAAAGTAGAATGCTACAGGATCGACCTGCAATGATATCTTGCTAGCAGTCAAGGTCAATTCATTCATGTTTAGTAGAAAAGTAAAAGATCAAAGTCCTAGAAAAATTCACAGAAAAAATGTACTACTAGCTCAACTCATGTTGTTTGCTTTCTTTTGTTGGAATGAACATGTATTCGTGTAAATTGTAGGTAAATTTCCTGCAAAAAAAAAGAAACCAATGACACTAGAATCTTGAGAATACATGGCCAAATAGAGTCATTTTGTCTGGTTAAAATACAACATAATATGTTTACCATTCTGTTACTAATGTGTACTAATCTGAATTTAGTGTGTACAAAGACAAGGCAATAAATAGCGAGCTGTAGAAATACTTTTATAAGGATACTGGAGTCATGACTTGGCCAGAGAAAGAAAAGGTGGTTCATGTAGTTCTTATATACACTTTTGTTCACCAGGAAGTTTTGAATTCTTTTGATGGAGTGCATTCATGTTGTGTTTGCATTGGTCTGTACTAATTTTGTATTCAGCTGTAGGCTCAAGTAAACAAAAGAAACAGTTTGACAGAAAAACAAAAAAAATTAGTCATGTAACTGATTTTAGCTAACATCATATTTAAACACTGTTTGCTGCGATGTTCACTAAAGAGGAAATACTGTAAATCCTCGAGTATAATCTGCATTTTTCCCCCATATTTAAAGGTCAAAATCCCTAGTGCGTACTATATACGAGGTTAAAAATGAAAAATATTTTCTAAGCAGTCTCAATTTGCTGCCTGGCAATGTTTATTCAGATGCATTTTGTGATGTCAGGCTTGTAACTGATAGTGATAAGTATGTAAAGGCAATTTACTTAATATTTATTTTTCACTGACGTTATTACTGTTATTTCTTTATTTTCTACAAACAAAGTGCACAAAAAGGCTACACGTTTGCATTATGTTATATATACAATAATAATAAAGGATGTTACCGTATATATGTTTACAAACAAAGGACGTAATATAGACCTCCTTGACTCAAGTTAGAGAAGGGGTGCGTATTATACACAAGGTTTAAGTTTTTCAAAAGTACAGCCCCCTAAAAATCCCCTGAGTATTATACTCAAAGGCGGACTTATGGTAGGAGGATTTACGGTATATGTGAAGTCATGTGAAGGAGAAAAAAGATGGAAGCAAAGAGAGAATTGCGGTAGTCTTACCCGTCGGTCTGGGAGGATTGCTCACAACATCCACGTGAGTGAACCTTCCAGATCTAGACAGATCTAGATCTGGAAGGTTCACTCACAATGTCCATGTGCTCTGTCCACCACCATACCGTCTAACACATCTGCTCTCATGCACTGTCCACCGCTAACTGATGCTTGTGCCTCGCCAACCCCGCATACCCACCACAGTCCTTCTGGTGGAACCCACAGGCCCCACTTCCAACATAACATGCATACTTCCTCACTTCCAGTCCTTCTCTGCAACACAGCCTGGCTAATAATACCACATGTGAGCTACAGTTAGTCCCTAACTCTGCAACAAGTGGTCTCAATTCCAGTACTACAGACATGTGTTTAAAATGTCACAAGAAAGAATCACAAGGTGAGCCAACCAGCAGAAGACCTGGGGGTGGACCAAAATCGAGATGATTGGATAATATTCATAATTTCAGTTGATCAAACTTGGGAATCTAGCTGGGAAGTCTAATGATGGTTGTTTCTGATAGGATGCCATGACAGTTCCAGTACTACAGACATGTTATTAGAATGTTGCAGGAAAGAATCATAAAATGGATTCTTCAAGCTGAACCAACCAGCAGGAGACCTAGGAGTAGACCAAGAATGAAATGGTTGGGTAATCTTCATAGCCCTGGTTGGTCATGCTTGGGAATCCAACCAGAAAGTCTAGTGACAGCTGTTTCTGATAGGACCCGATGGAGGAGGTGCTAGAGAACTCTAACCCCCATGCCCCTTCCAAGAATAATGGGTGGAGAAGATGAATGGATAGATGGATAGAGTTAACCAGGTCATGTGGTTTTAAGCTAGATAGACTGGCTCTCTGTCGGTTACAATGACAAGTGTTCCAGTTGATCCACTCAATGGAACAGCCTGCTTATAAAATTAACATCCAAGTGGCTGAGCACTCCACAGACATGCATAACCTTAACATAGTTCTCAGGGACATTCAGCATTACTCAGAATGTGACAAGGCTGACCCTTTGAATCACAACTCATTTTTGCCAGCTGAGTGAACTGGAGTAATGTGAAATAAAGTGCCTTGCTCAAGGACACAACATACCTGTAATCAAACTCAGAAACTTACGACTGTGAGCCGAATACTCTAACTGCTAAGCTACATGACTTCACCATTCATCATTACTAACTTAAGGTAGGTAAACAGTGTTTAACAACAACACCTTCCCAATAGACCTGGGGTCAGTGAACAGGGGTAAATTACCCCAAGTGGGGTAAAAATGAAATTCTTGTAGGGTAATGAAGACTCGCTAGACATAAGTAAAATTATATTTAAAAAATGTGTCCTTTGTTACTACAGGAATTTTTCTTCTGACATCTATCCAATGTAATGGATGTGTTTAGGAGACGTCATGCCATTTTGAACTGCAAACAGTTTGGTTGCTAAGGCATTGTCAACATCATTTCTCCAAAATCTGAAGTGAAAAAGTAGTTCTATACTGTCAACTTAACGTAACAGTCCCAATAAGGGAATTATACAACTGCTATTTAGCCCTAGGAAGCTGGACCGCTTCCTGTTGGCCTTGACACATTTCCTGTGTCCTTATGTTTTCAAGGGGGAGACAAGCACCTCCACCCAGCCTAGCCTGGAGGTCCAGCTTCCTAGGGCTAAATAGCAGTAGTATGATTCCCTTATTGGGACTGTCATATTAAGCTGACAGTATACAACTACTTTATTGTAACACTGCTGCTTAAGTCTCTCTGTGAGATTTAGAAATGGATCATTTCTAATTGAAGTGAAAAAGTTTCAAGAAAAATCCTTTTGTTTCATAATGAGGATGTTAATTTAATTTATTGTATTTGTTTTATACTTTTTATTTCATAATTGTATTCTCCATATAAATAGATTCAATAAACCTTTTGAATTCAAAGAATCTATGATTTTCTTCCTTTCAAATCAAGGGGGTAATTTCTTATAAAAGTTCCCCACCCACTGCACTAGACAAAAACGCAACAGCTGAAAGTCAGAAAATGATGGAACCTATTCCCATTTTCAGCATGCCAAAGCTATTGCACATATTTCTTGGGCCATTTAATATGTTTTTGAGATTTTGTGATGTAGGATGGAATGTCTTTAACTGGAGTGGATGATCCATTATAAGTTTGTGAAAGTAGTTCCCAAGATATTGATGTAAAAATAAGGCAGACTGAATTCTGCAGGGTTCAACCAAATGAGGTGTATAAATTGAAATTGTTCTTCTGCTGATGGAGAAAAAAAAATCAGAAGTAACCATATGTTCAAGTAATTTCAATAAAGTACCAAAGAGCAAATTCTCTTGAGATATAGTTAGAGACTTCTTTAATTCCAGAATTAAAAGAACTATTATGTATGTATATAGAAGGAAGAAGAAAGATGTGCAAATAAGAATGCATGTGTGTGTGTGTGTGTGTATATATATATATTTATATATATATATATATATATATATATATATATATATATATATATATATATATATATATATATATATATATAACTGCATAATATTTATCATAATGATATTTATTCTCTGATTTGAAGCTACAATTTTCAAAATATAAGCAAATGACTGAAAAATGATGAGCTAACCTCAGGCTGAATTGAACTCACAAATTGATACTTTGCTTATATTTTAAAAAATGTCAGAGAATAAATATCATTATGATATATATTATATAGTTATTATATTATGAGTCTTCCATAGTAGCTTTCTCTCCGTAACTTGCAAAGCCTTTCAGATTTGTTTATAAAATTGTAGTATGTATATATATACATACATACATATATACATACATATATACATGCAATCATATATATTCCAATATAGACAGATTTTCACAATTTATATTTTATTTTTGTGCACTTTCTTTTTTTATAATTGTGGAGTATACACTTATACACAGTATCATATTCAAAATGATATGTTTACTATATGTTTCAATAAGAGAGTGCTTCATTTCAATGGCTAGAAATAACAGCCTATTCTCTAAAAAGTATTTTTAAAAGGTAAATACACATAGTGGAAGCGCAATGGCCCAGTGATTAGAGCAACAGACTCACGGTCCAAAGATCGTGGTTTTGATTCTCAGGTGCTTATTGAGCAAAAACACCTAAAGCTCCACGAGGCTCTGGCAAGGGGTGATAGCGACCCCTATTGTACTCTTTCGCCCCAACTTTCTCTCACTCTTTCTTCCTGTTTCTTGAGTAGTGCTGCAATGGACTGGCATCCTGTCCAGCTGGGGGGGAACACATATGCCATAGAAACTGGGAAACTGGGCTCATGAACCTGGCCAGGCTTTAAAAGGGCACAAAAATAAATAATAAAGTACTCATGATATAATGCAATTCTATATGATAAAACCAAAAAACAAAAAGAGATGGTCACAGCTGGAAAGATCTGACCAGGGGCTAAAGAACAACACCTAACCAACCAGCTGCCAACCAGAGTCTCCAGATAAATAAATACCAACAGCAAAGAACGCTGTATTCTCCTCTACTTTAATCTGTCATTTACTGGATTATAAACAAAATAATATCTTCTTGAACAGAAATAAAGCTGTCGTCAGCTTTAATCTTAACAGGGATTAAGGTTAAAGAGAACGTCAACTAAAAGCAGATTAAAGTTGTTGTCATATTTAATCTCACAGATCAGAGCAACATAAAAAAAATCTATGAAATTAAAATAGTAGCATCCGAGAAAACTAGTATTGGACTGTGTCAGCAAATAAAAAGTACAAAATAAATTGTTTTACCCTAAGGGAAAGAAAAAGTGTAATATTTCAGCTAGAATTCGTTATTAGAAGTATTGATATGAAATCTTAAATTTCTCCTCTTCTTCATTACACAATAACTTATCCCAATTTGAGGACATTTTTTAAAAAATGTACAGGCAATGAATGAAATATTTTGGGTTTTCTTTTCTTTTTTTTTTTTTAATGGTAATGTTCATGAGTTTCCTTATTTCATTCAGTGTTGTCTGTGCTAATATAATTTCCTCTTCTTCAGGATCTTCATTTCTTTCAGCCTTGCTATGTAGAATCTCATCCGGAATTTCTTCATCGGTGAGTTGAACAGCCAAGATCACCTTCATCAATTTTCTGTACATCATCTCTAGTTGTTTTCTAGTTGACAGCATTTACCTTTGTTGGCAGCCAAAGGTCTGTCTTTTTCTGAGTGAAAGGAAGATTGTATGATGCATGTGTACAAACAGCAATGCTACATGGTAATGAAACGCAGGCCCTGGATGCTGAAAACATGCAAAGACTAGAGAGGAATGAATCTAGTATGCTCTACCAGATGTTCCAAGTGAGTGTACATGTATGACAGATCACTAGTATATTGATAGAAAAATTGGGCATAAGAGGAATCAGATGCTATGTGCAAAAGAAAAGACTGCACTGGTTTGGTCATGGGATGCATATGGATGTAAACATATAGAAGTGCCACTCACTTAAGTGGATGGAACTTGTGGAAGAGGGAAACCCAGGAAGTCATGGAACAAAATAGTGAAGCGGGAGGGGGGGGACGATGACGACAACGAGTTGGAGGTACTGAGAATCATTTGCCTTAAATCCTTTCAAATCCAAATTAGACTCAACAATATTCAAAAACTTCTTCCCATCCATTTGCCAAAGTCATAATCTTTGACTTTTTCCATGCATCTGCAAAGTTAAAAAATGCAAACTTGATATTGTAGGCGCTTAGATTCTGGAGTGTCTTGTATCTCCCCACTATCTTTTGTATTTTCTTCGTCCTCTTCATCCTCCAAATGCTACCATCATTTCTTCCATAAAAATATTCTCACACAGCCTCTTGCAGGCAACAATTAATCTTTAATACATTTGCTGAATACATGTGCTAAGAGGCAAAAAAAAAAAATTTATCAATTCTGCCATCTCTACTAACTTCTCAGTGTTCATGTAAGCAAGGGTATTGTCAAAAACTAACAATGCTTTAACATTACAAGAAGTCTTCTGAAAAATTTGTCTGGAAGTATCTCATTTCTAGGACAAAATGATTAAAAAAAAAAAACACCCAGAGAAAAATCCATGAAATAGAGAATACATTCTTTGAGCTGGTGTATATTACTTGTAACTGATTTATTACATCTTTAAGCATATAAGGGCTTTTTTAAATTTCCCTTCCACATTGGATTCCAGACATAAGCCACTCCTTATTTAATCCATTGACTGCAGAAATCAGATATATCCACTCAAAATTTCATTACCCATAAAACAGTTTTATATACAAATCTATCATATTTGATACTATTTTTTATTGAGATATGTCAAGTGTATTGAGGCAATGTGACCTACAGAAAGAACTAATTCTATTTTTCAGTAGATATTTAACATTATTACTAGAATAACCATGAAATTTAATTTCACAGTGAAAGGGTTAATTTGTGACCAGGAGTGCCTTGTTCATGTTTGCAGACTAAGGTATTTTCAAGAAGAGTATGATAGAAAAGGCCAGTTTCATCAGCATGGTAAATCTATAATAAAATAAAACCCTCAACACCAAAAAATTCATTCATAAATTTTCTAAATCTCTCAACTTGTTTAAATATCTGCATTTAAAGACTCCCTAAAGGTTTTTGTCTTTACAATGCCTAGGCTTTTTCTGTCAAAAGGGCCACAGCCACTTATTACTTGCCTTACCTTTAAAAAAAACCATTTCTAAACTTTATATACTCTTTTACTCTTTTACTTGCTTCAGTCATTTGACTGTAGCCATGCTGGAGCACCGCCTTTAGTCGAGCAAATCGACCCCGGGACCTTTTCTTTGGAAGCCTGGTGCTTATTCTATTAATCTCTTTTGCCGAACCGCTAAGTGACGGGGACATAAACACACCAGCATTGGTTGTCAAGCAATGCTAGGGGGACAAACACAGACACACAAACACACATATATATACACATATATATATACATATATATACGACGGGCTTCTTTCAGTTTCCGTCTACCAAATCCACTCGCAAGGCTTTGGTCGGCCCGAGGCTATAGTAGAAGACACTTGCCCAAGATGCCATGCAGTAGGACTGAACCCGGAACCATGTGGTTGGTAAGCAAGCTACTTACCACACAGCAAGATTTCGTACATAAACGTTGTTAGACCTCTGATGAACATGCTACTGATATACAGCTTCTTTTAAGCTTTTATCTAGCACAACTTTTCATGTGGTTTCTACTACAGAGTTTAGGGTCATTTTTAATGCTGTTGACACTGCATTTTAATGAAAACTGTTGCTATTTAGCTTTGATTTACATTTCTCAGAAATGGTCTGTCTTTTAACCCTGTAAATATCACAAACATAAAGCCTTGTTCTACTTTATCAATTAGTCCTAATTTCATATGCCTTCTTTTAACTTCTTTATCACTTAATGTCATTTTACACAGTAAGGATTGCAAAATTTTAGTAAAATAAAGTAACAATTTAATACTGCATACAATCAGACTGTGCAATAGTTTTACAGTGACTTGTAAAAAGCAACCAGCACACTCTGTTAAAGTGTTGGTGTAAGGAAGGACATCTAGAAACTAAGTGTTGGTGTTAAGAAGGGCATCCAAAAACTAAGCCAAAACAGGCAATCGGAATTTGGACAGCTCCCTGCTAACCAGCTCCATGTCAAACCATCCAACCCATGCCAGCATGGAAAGCGGATGTTAAACGATGATACTGATGATAATGAAGACTAGGAGTAAGCCTGTCCCATGCTATCCAAAAACTAATGCACCACTATTATGTCTTCTCGCACACACATATATTGTAGAAGACACTTACCCAAAGTCTCACGCTGCGGAATTGAACCCAAAACCACTTGGCCCTGGTTTCAAAGTAAATATTTTCTCTTCACAGCCATGCCTGCATCTATTAGTCTATAAAGTTTCCATTACCACAACTACTAGTAATATCACTAGATTTCAGATAAAGAGTAAAATACTTTGCTATTATACTCTTAACTATAGTATAATATATGTACCTGGCCAACAATATAGTTTTAACTCCTAGAGCAATATTTAAGACTTATAATAATATTTTCAAGTAAGACACTCATTGTATCTTAAATCAATTATACTCATGCCAGTGTCACATAAAATGCAATTGTAGCAATGCTATGTAAAATGCATACATGCCGGTGCCATGTTAAATGCACCCATGCTGGTACCACATAAAAGTACCCATGCTGGTAGGACATAAAAACCACCCAGCACACTCTGTAAAGTGACTAACATTAGGAAGGGCATCCGGCTGTAGAAACCATGCAAAAACAGACAATTGGAGCCTGAACAGCTCTCCAGCTGACCAGCTCCTGTCAAACCATCCAACCCATGCCAGAATGGAATACAGATATTAGAAGCTGATAATGAAGATGATGATGACGATGATGGACATGATCATGATCATGATGATGATGACGATGACGACAACAATGATGACTGTACCTATAAATTTGTGACTTTATGCTTATGTTAGAAATCTTTATTATCCCCAACAGCAATACAGTCAACATCCTGGAAACCAGATCTTTGGCTGAGTGGGGCTGTTGACGCATCTTGTACATAAACGTCTTCTGCATATAACGAGAGAGACAAAACGTGTTTCCAACAAAGCCAACTAGTATTAAAAGAAGAATAACTGAAGATTAAATGATTTTATTGCTAGGATAAAAGTATAATGAAATGGGATTACAGGCAAAACAAATGCAATAAGTCTATTGCTTGAGTTCACAACAAAACACCAATTCAATCATGTAAAATATTTAACGACTATCATATATAAAATTCATTAATAGATGATATATTGATATATACATAGATACTTATACATGTGTGTGTGTGTGTGTTTATTTATATATATATACACATATACATATATATATATATATATATATATATATATGCCCAAATTCTTAGCTGATGAAGGAAATATTCTCTATGAGGCCTGTTTGTTTTCTGTGCTCTGTTTATGTTCTGTTTTTCATTTTGTCCAAGTTTTTTTGTGACGTCCTGTACCAGATATGCAGCTATTTATACATGTAAGATGTAGGTATGTACATACATGTACGTATATATGCATATACTCACATATTATTTGTATTATATACCTATAAACATATATATATAAATATATATATGTGCCCACATGCACACATAGATAGATAGATAGATAAATAGATAGATAGACAGACAGACAGGCAGACATACAGGCAGACAGACAGACAGACAGACAGATAGATAGATAGATAGATAGAAACACATATACGCACACACTCATCAAAAGGGCTCAAAAGTACTTCTCGAGCTATAGGTTCATAAGGTCAGTTTCCCAGATTCTAGGGTGTATATATTCCCCACTGGATAGAACACCAGCCTATCACAAAATAGCATCACTTATTTTTGCCTGAAACAAACACTTTTGTCACTCTCTTGGGTTGCTATAGTAGGTTCTAATGACAAGCATTGCAAGATTACTGGTACTATACTTTGACTGCAAGTTTTATGTAAGAGTACCTTTTTCTTAGAACAGCTGCCTTCCCTATGGCTTTGTGAGAAATAACAAAGGCCTCCTCTACTCCTGGAAAATCTCTTTTAACTCATAGATGAGGCTCTGACAGGTACTACCATTCTGGGTCAGAACAGACCTGGGAGAATGGTAATTAAGGAGTGACTACATGCTCCCTACAATTCTGGAACTCCCAAACTGGAGCCTCAACACCAAATGTAAGTATCATACTGGGAATAATACACACACACACACACACATACATGCACACACACATTTATGAGGTCAGAGAGTGACCGTTGGTTTTGTACCTCTAAAGCACTTAGCTACATAAGTGACTTATCAGACTCAAATGGCCAGAGGCAAATAACCTCTCTATAAATATAAATATATATATAAATATATGTGAGAAAAGTTAAGTTCATTTTTACTTTGTGGGGGGGGGGGTCCTAAAAGTTAGATTTCTAATAAAGATTCTTTATATTAAAATTGTAGCTTACTAGTGCAAGTATCTATTTTTAAAAATATGAAAATTTAACAAGTATAAAATGTGTTATGAGCATTTATAGGATATAATTCAATGTAAACTCAACTAACAATTAAAAATTAAAAATTGAGAAGAGAAGATTTTAAAAAATTTATCAAATTTTTAATCCATATGCATACAATCATTTAAAATAATAACACCAGCATGTAAAAAAACATGGAAAACATTAAATTAATTATAATTATAATTTAGTTAGATCAATTTAATAACTATTACCATTCTTGAGAAAAACATCAGGAAAGGTGGTAACAGAAGAATATTACAGGAGAACACATTGAGTCTGTGTAGCATAACTCGGTACGATATTTATAAATTGATATTTATATATATATGGCATTCTATCAGTTACAATGACAAGGGTTCCAGTTGATTCAGTCAACAGAACAGCCTGCAATGTACCTATATGTTGTGATCCTGAATTGGGCAGGGGACATATGGCTCGTGGTCCCAGCCTTGGATGAACCTTGAAACTAATGTTCAGGTCGTTTGGGCAATGCTGGCGGTATATTTTCCACATCGTACAAATGATGTACCACTTACGGCAGCACTGGAGAGAGTAGAGCTTCAAGGCTTTAAGGTGGTCCCAGTAATCAAGATCAGTGATGCCTTCAATTTGTTTGGTGAGTGCCCTCTGGGGTGATTCAATCCTCGAGTTGTTTTGTTTTGTATGGGGAGACCACAAGGGGCAGCAGTATTTGAGGTGTGGCCGTACAAAGGAGGAGAAAAGTGGAATGATGGACCGGGAGGTTCTTAAGATCCAGGAGCTCATCCTACGAGCTATATTGACCTTATTGTTGATGTGGGCACTCCAATTGAGATTGTTGTCAACAATTACACCCAGATCTCTGATATCGTTGGATGCCGTGAGCGGTTCCCCTGAAGGAAGAGAGGTAAAATAATTTTATCATGAACGTTGTAGTACCAGTCTCAGTCTTTGTGACTTTTTCAACTTAGAGTAAAGCATGAAAAACAATTAAATTGTGGAAAAATTAAATGAAATGTTTTTTCAAAATATTTCCATAGATTTCAAATGCAAGGGACATTTTCCTTTTTTGTGTCTGTCGCTGTCTCTCTTTTTTACTCCTGTGGGTTCTAGGTAGTTAGCAGCAGCTAGTTTAATATGAATTCTTGTCTTTGATTGTTTAAACAGCAGTAGTGGCGACGGCAGCAGAAGCAGCGGCAGCGATGGCGACGGCGGCAGCGTAAGCGGCAGCAGCGGCAGCAGCGGCAGCAGCGGCAGCAGCGGCAGCAGCGGCAGCAGCGGCAGCAGCGGCAGCAGCGGCAGCAGCGGCAGCAGCGGCAGCAGCGGCAGCAGCGGCAGCAGCGGCAGTGGCAGCGGTAGCGGCAGCGGTAGCGGCAGCGGCAGCGGCAGCGGTAGCGGCAGCGGCAGCAGCGGCAGCAGCGGCAGCAGCGGCAGCAGCGGCAGCAGCGGCAGCAGCGGCAGCAACGGCAGCAGCGGCAGCAGCGGCAGCAGCGGCAGCGGCGGCAGCGGCGGCAGCGGCGGCAGCGGCGGCAGCGGCGGCAGCGGCAGCAGCGGCAGCGGCAGCGGCAGCGGCAGCGGCAGCGGCAGCGGCAGCGGCAGCGGCAGCGGCAGCGGCAGCGGCGGCAGAGAAGAAGAAGAAGAATGAGGGAGTGATATGGCAGAAGCAGGATGTTGGTGGAATCCTCTTAAATGGTCATATGACCTGAAAGTGGCCTGTTGTGGTTGTAATAGTAGTTAGTGATTAGAAATGTTCAGAATAAATTCATGTGAAGTGACTATTTTGAATATATCATTTCTAATATTTGCATGGGTGTTATTCTAAGGCCTTGGTGACAGTGTCATCTGTTGTGGATGTATTCAAAAGGGGTTCATATTTTGTGATAAAGAATGACTCTTTACTAATGCGCTGACTACAGGTTGTATCGTCCCTGAATTGATAGAGGGGAAAAATTCTGAAGCTGGGTTGTTTGTTATTGGTGCAAATGTCGATGTGTTCGTTGAATGCTAGTTACAACCATATATATATATATATATATATATATATATATATATATAGTTATTGCCAAGCCAACATGGCAGTCCCAAAATTAGGACGAAAGCTGCCGTGAATTAGCTCCAAGAAGCCATCGCCTCTAGCTAGCTATGTGACACACGAAACTTGTGTCCTTTATAACCTTCGAACAAGGGAGGTCAGCAGTGTCCCCCTGCTGGTTTGGCATCTGCAGACTAGTTTCAGGGTGTTGCCCCTTGTCAATGCAGAGCAGCCAAGCCCTAGCCAGGCGGCGCTGCTGACTATCTGTTCGAAGGTTATTTATCTAATTTCAGTGGAATCTATCCACTGGTTTTCAGAAATAGAGTTATTAATATTTCTAAGTCTCTCTAAAGGAGACTACGGCAGCGGTACTGGAAATTAATAGTTATCGCCAAGCCAACATGGCAGTCCCAAAATTAGGACGAAAGCTGCCACACACACATACATATATATATGTGTGTGTGTGTGTGTGTATATATATATATATATATATATATATATATATATATATATAGGGAGAATTTTAAAAAAAACAAGACAAAGACAGGTGGCGTAGAAAACAAACAGATGTATTAGTTTAATGCTCAGGAAGTGAAGAAGTCTTTAACATTTCAAGCCTACGCTCTTCCACAGAAAGGAACACGGAAAGAAACAAGGAGAGAAACATGGAGAGAAACAAGGAGAGAAAAAAAGAATGTGTAGTGGCTAGCGATCTATATATATATATATATATATATATATATATATATATATATATATATATATATACACACACATATATTAATAACATTTTCACTCAGTTCCATATAACTTAAAATTTTGTGGGCATGTAGGACAGACCTATCTCATCAGCTAGCAGGAGAAGACTTTTCTCCTGCTTTCTGAATTGATGGGTCCATTCTTCATGCCCCCAAATTTTTATTCATATAGGGTTGAATCAAACAGTTATTTAAAAAATATATGTAACTCCTACCGTATGTGTTAAGTTTCACTTTCTTTCATTTGTCCACTTGTATATGTATATATACATGTGTGTGGGTGTGCATGCATGCGTGTATGTGTGTGTGTGTGTGTGTGTGTGTGTGTTTGTGTGTAAGCATGTTTTAGAAACGTAAGGAATTTTGCACACGAGGGGAAAATCAAAGCCACTGAGTTAAACCTTTCGATATCAAACCATCTGATACTGGCCCTAGTTCAATGATACAAATTCACTATTCTTAGGGATCTAAATTAAAACCTTCCATTGAAATTTTCGTGTTAATATATATTCTAAATACCAACTTTATAATGACAAAGTTATTTTAATAAATTCTTCATTATTTCAAATTAATTGAAACACATCTGACCTATTTTATTGACTGTCATTTTCTTATAAATGTCATTATCAATTGATTATTTACTTCGATTTGTGGTTATTAATTGTTAACATTGAAGATGACTGTGAACAATAGCTATGGCTCACATTTAGTGCTTATTGATCTCTAAATACCTTTATTCTATAAGCTGTTTAATTAATTTATTGGAGGTTATCCTAATTTTGTCAGATCAATATTTTTCAATGAACAAACAATAATTGATTTCAATTGCAGATATATTTTTTCATACATTTCTCTTATAAGAATGCTAAAAGGCTGGTAAAATTGGATTGTGGTAGTTAAAAGGGAGCCAACTGCCATCTGCAAATGTGTGTAGTTTGTTAAGATATACCGTTGTTGTTGTTGGCACTCCGTCGCTTATGACGTCGAGGGTTCCAGTTGATCCGATCAACGGAACAGCTTGCTCGTGAAATTAACATGCAAGTGGCTGAGCACTCCACAGACATGTGTACCCTTAACGTAGTTCTCGGGGATATTCAGCGTGACACAGTGTGACAAGGCTGGCCGTTTGAATTACAGGCACAACAGAAACAGGAAGTAAGAGTGAGAGAAAGTTGTGGTGAAAGACTACAGCAGGGTTCGCCACCATCCCCTGCTGGAGCCTCGTGGAGCTTTAGGTGTTTTTGCTCAATAAACACTCACAACACCCGGTCTGGAAATCGAAACCGCGATCTTATGACCGTGAGTCCGCTGCCCTAACCACTGGGCCATTGCACCTCCACTAAGATTTACCATACTGCTGCTAATTATTTAAAGTGTCTAATGTAATCACTTAAACAAGATTGGACACCTTTTTCATTCTCCATTCTTTTACACCATGGCACATTCAATATATTACAGCTGGAGGGAGAGAGAGCTACACAAACATTCCACTAGTACTCATTTTCAACTGGGTAGACTGAACCATTAAGAAATAAAGTGCTTTGCCCAAAGAGACAACATGCCACCCATTCCAGGAATTGAACCCAAATGCATTATGATCATGAGTCAAACAGCCTAACCACTAAGCTATGTACCCTCACATTATGGCAGTATTATTGGATGGATTGAAAACATTAGAAAGTGGCCTTGACAGTGACCTTTTCTTTCTATACAAAAATCACAAAAAGGTCTCGTCCAAAGCTGCATGAAGAAATGAAAGATCAAGAAACATATCATATGGCTACTGATCTGCCGAAAATACAACAAATAATACAATTCTTGAAGACAAAAGCAAGTGCTAAATCAGCTGAGTTTAGTGAACCTGAAATACAATGCACTTTATCAATAATTTCACCTACTAACATAGACAGTAATATTGTAGTTCAATCAAATGTTATTGAGAAACTACAATATGTTCCAACTACTACATTTTAAAGAACAGATTTCTGCTGATTGTGGATTGAATAAAAAAGACAATGGAGAGTGACTTTTTCAAGCACTATCTATACACTTAGTGCCATATATACTCTTACCTAAGTTGTGACATATATAAGTATATAAGTTGCTGCAGAAGACAAGTCTCACTCCTTTCTGTTCATGATACTTTAGTTTCAACTTTTGACCTGTACTTAAG
This sequence comes from Octopus bimaculoides, assembly GCF_046866305.1. NCBI lineage: Eukaryota > Metazoa > Mollusca > Cephalopoda > Octopoda > Octopodidae > Octopus > Octopus bimaculoides. The sequence continues at coordinate 47,998,048 of NC_142929.1, read as the reverse complement.
TTGTATGTTGCATGCAAATACTTTATAACTGCACTTGTTGCATTTAAATAAATTAATTAAATAACAGTCATTTAGCTGAAACAATCCCATCATTGTGAATGGAGTCTAGCAAAGTTCTGGTACCACAGATATCATAACAATGATAAATGACCAGAACAAATAGATTAATTGAGGCTTTTTGAATCACTTTTAACAGCAGTATCTAAAGGACATTAGGATAAGAGACAACACTATGGCATGGGTATACACATCTCGTGTAAAATGGTATTACACAAATAAATAGTTGGTTGTATTTATCTAAAAATAACCTATCACAGAAAATATATGTTAACACAGAATGCACTCCATACTCAAACATAAGTACAATGCTTGGTATCCACTGTTCAACTACTGACTGTTAAAGCAACACACATCAATCTAACACAGTAATCCAATACAATCAAACTAACACCCGTTAACTACTCCCCTGACAGCTCACTCAGTTCTTATTTATTGTAATCGGTTGGTCCATCTTCAGTCATGTGTGGGGTTTTCAGGATTCGCCCATAACAGATAACTGACAGACAATAACTGTGCATGACTGTTTTGCACACATGCACATTTGCTTTGTAACAGAACCAAATTCTGCTTATGCAATCTTGTTAGTTTTTTATGCATAACATCATCCAAGTATACTTATTTACAATGCCGATATCCATACAGACTGAATATTAATAAGACCAACATATTCTATATACTCTTAACCCTTTTGTTACCATATTTCTGTTGACATATAATGCTTTTGTTTCAAATAATTTTCAGAATAACAAAAAATTTAGTAAAATAACTTTCTCATTATGAAGCTGGTATCTGGAAAAAATTAACATACAATTTTGATATTAGATTATAATTTAGATCACTTTAAAACAGTAAGTTTGTGACATAGAACCAAAGATTTTCAGAGAGGTTGGTATCAAAAGGGTTAATTTGTTTGTGTATATGTGTATGTATGTCTTTGCTTGTGTGTATGCCTGTGTTTGTCCCCCACTACAACTTGACAACCAGTGTTAGTGTGTTTATGGGTCAGTAAAAGAAAGGATGTAATGCTAGCAATAGATGATATAGATGCAAACTCAGATCGCTGGCCCTGATGGATTCCCAGCAATCAAGTCATGCAAATGACTCCTTGTAGCTATTTTTTCAGAGCTTCCTCACAAATGTTAAGTTCTCAGGCAAATTAAAGGAGGGAATGATATGCCCTATCCATAAAGAAGGAAGAAGAGCAGTTGCTAAAAACTATAGGCCTATCTCTCTTACCTCACACGTCAGCAAAGTCATGGAATGAATGGTCCGAAAGAAATTAATTGCATTCCTTGAAGAGAATGACTTGCTGACTGACACCCAGCTTGGCTTTTGACCAGGTAGAAGCTGCCTGATAGAGCTCCTGCAGCATTATGACTGAGTGTTAAAGCAGCTGCTTAACAACTCAAATGTGGACGTGATATACCTCAACTTTACAAAAGCCTTCGACAAAGTTGACCATGGCATGATTTGCCACAAGCTCCGAAATCTTGGCATATTTGGAAAACTCGGAGAATTGCTACATGACTTTCTAAAAGATAGAAGTCAGGTAGTGGTGGCCAATGGGGCCACCTCCAAGAAAACTGTAAAAATCTCAGTAAGAGATGAGAGTAGTAATTATACTAACAAGTAAAGTTAATCAATGTGGCTGGAACACATGTGGTGATTAACTTTACTTGTGTGTGTGTGTATGTGTGTGTGTGTGTGTGTGTGTGTGTGTGTGTGTGTGTGTGTGTGTGCAGACATATATACATATATCTTAGTTTTTTATACTAGTTACACACACACACACACTTGTTTGACCTATTCACCTATTCAGGATACTGAGTGATATACAATATACAAGCAGCCTAGAAGATAGTAAGCAGGCTTCTGACTACTGACAACACTGAAGTCAAGTGCGTCACAATAGATAAAAATCAGGATATTGTATAGTGTGTTGAACTGCATACTCTCTCTAGGGATTGTAACTATAAATTCTTTCAAAGTAAGACTACAAATATTTTCATCTATGGTTTATCCCAAAATTTGACTGTGTCTACCACAATCTATTTTCTATGCATTAGCCATCTGCTTCCTGTTGTTTCTAAGCAGAGACATGCCTGTGGTACTACTCTTTATAACACCTTGACTTCCAGCCTGCAGGTTTCATTCATCCACAACATAGATGTATCAGAAATGATTTGGAGTGATTTTATGAACATAGACAATGTAAACATGCTTCAACAGAGGCCTAACACAAGGAAACAATCTATATTAATGGTTAACCCTTTAGCATTCAGATTACTCTCTCAAATGTAATGCTTATTTTTCACATTGCTTTGAATTAATCATGCATTATCTTGTAACTTTGCGATTTTCATGATATGATTACTTATTTTTAGAAGGACCTTGTAGGGTAGGTGTGGGAGGCAACATCTGGTTGGTTTGAACATAAAACGGGCAGATTATTTAGGCTGGATGTGGCTGGTATGAAAGTGCATGGCTCAGTGGTTAGAGAGTTGGGCTCACAATCATGAATTAGTGAGTTCGATTCCGGGATGGGGCTGTGTGTTGTGTTCAGGAGCAAAGCACTTTATTTCACATTTACCCAGTTCACTCAGCTGTAGAAATGAGTTGTGATGTCACTGGTGCCAAGCTGTATCAGCCGTTGCCTTTCCCTCGGATAACATCTGTGGCATGAAGAGGGGAGGCAGGTATGCATGGGCACTGCTGGTCTTCCATAAACAATTTTGCCTGGACTTTTGTCTAGGAGGTGAACTTTCTAGGTGCAATCTCTTGGTTATTCATGACTAAAGGGAGTATTTACCTTTTTACATGCTTCTAGCACATGAACCAGGGCATGACTTTAATCAGCATCCAGTAGTGAGGTCCTTAATATGACTTTAAACTGCGTTTGGTTGAGGGGTCCTGATTCAGGAATTCCAGGATTTTGAGGGGTGTGGAATCACCTCTTAGGCACTGCTTGTTCCCAGTTCTATTTTGACCCAGAGTCATAGCACCTGTCAGGATCCCAGCTATGGGTTAAATAAGATATAATAACCCAAACTAGGATAAGTTGAAATCATGCATTGCAGCATGGTAGCTGTGAACTATTTTGACAGATGAACTTGTACTTGGTGACACTACCAGTGCTGGTGCTATGTAAAAAGCATCCAGCTCACACTGTAAAGAGGTTGGCATTTGGAAGGGTATCCAGCTGTAAAAACCATGTCAAAACTGACCTCGCTTGTGCTGGTGCCATGTAAAAAGCACTCAGTTCATTCTGCGGGGTGTGTGGTGTTAGGAAGAGCATCCAGCCAACCCATGCCAGCATAGAAGGCAAACGTTAAATGATGATGATGGCGACAATGATGATGAACTTATAGAGTCAATAGTGAATATTACTAGAGGATGAACAGGCAACAAACTGTCAACAGCCAGGATCAACCAGTTCAGTTAGTGAACCGTTGCTATCATCTGTAGTTGCGGCATACACAGATGAGATATTTCAGCTAGCGAAGGACCAATGTGAATAAAACCCAGACCAGACACCCATGCTTCATTGTTCAATCAGGATTTTTATCTCTCCATCCTGAAGACGGAAGCTGGATTTAACCAATATTTATTTATTTCTATTACTGGTTGCATATTTTGGGTGAACTACACCTTCCAACACTATGAAGTAACTCTGAGCTTCCAGAAACAGCTGTTGGACTTTTGTACTCTGTGTAAGTTTGCTTTGTTAATATATGCTTGTATCTCAGTGTGGGTATGTGGCACTGCAGGCTGATTTTGATGTATTTACATCATTGTGTTCATCAAGAAATTTTCTCCATGACAAAAAAACATCAGGTGGCTTTCCTACAGGTTTGGATATGTCCCAAGCATATTAGAACAGGTGATAACCTTGTATAAATATCTATATATTTACACTTGAATATTCATCATCTAAAAGTTTTCAGTCTTTGCTTTCTCTCTATTTATATGTATATATGTATATATATTTTCTATAACTAACCCAAGCAGTTTTATTTGTTTATTTACATCATTGCCTCCATATCTACTCATGTGGATTCCTCATATAGCCACTCTTTACCCAGTGGACTTGGTCCTCAGTAAAGGTTTCAGAGTGTAAGTTCAAATCATTTGAGTGCTACTAAGCATTTTCTATATTAAGAATCTCTGGATCTCATCTGTAGACTCTATACCTGTGTGTGTGTGTGTGTGTGTGTGTGTGTGTGTGTGTGTGTGTGTGTGTGTGTGTGTGTGTGTGTGTGTGTGTGTGTGTGTGAGTGTGTGTGTGTGTGTGTGTGTGTATACGGTGAATAAACTGTCATCTAAATTACACAAAAATGAAAATAACACTGACATCTCATTTTAACAGATATATTTATCAAAATTACATAAAAATATCTTGAAATAAAATCCATCGGCTTCAACCATGTCCTCCAGATGACTTCGGAATCTTCTACAACTCTTCTTGACAGTCTCCTTGTTCAAGTTGGTGAATGCTGCCATAATCCTTGCCTTCATTTCATCTTTGGTGTTACAAAGAGTTTTGTTGGTCTCTCACTCAACTGTGCCCCACACATAATAATCAAGGGGGTTGCAGTCTGGGGAGTTAGGTAGCCAGATGTTAGGAGTGATGTGGTCGCAGGAAATTGTCTGACAGCCATGACTGGGTTCTCCTGCTTGTGTGGCATGGTACAGAGTCCTGTTGCCAGACACAGGGTCTTCCAACAGCCACCCTCTTGACCCAGGACAGTACTACCTCTTCCAGGCACTTGATGTAGGCCCCTATGTTGAGTCTGAGATCGTGTGGGAAGATGAATGTAGGCATAACATCGCCATCACTAATGATCACTGCAAACATCATGATGTTGACTGGATGTTTGATTTTTATCATTCTTGGTACATGTCCTCAGATAGACACTCAAACACTGTGAAATGTTCGTATTGGAGTTTCAAGCATAAATGCCAAGCAGTATAGCATATCGTTTCCAAATTTCTGGTAGTGAATTGCGTCTGGTGCTGTTTTTCTCACTACAGTGTCCAACTGACCCTACTATACTCTGTAGTTAACAAAATCAAAATCAAACAATTCGCATGCGCAAAATTTAAACTATAAAACTGCAACAATTTACCCATTGCACCCTGTATATATAATATACACACACATGCACACACACACACACACACACGCCTGAGTCTATAGTAGAAGACACTTGTTCAAAATGCTATGCAGGGGACTGAACCCAGAATTATGAACTTTATATATCCTTTTTCTACACTAGGCACAAGGCCCCAAATTTTTTTGTGGGGGGGGGGGCAGTCGATTAGATTGACCCAGTATGCATCTGCTACTTAATTTATCAACCCCGAAAGGACGAAAGGCAAAGTCAACCTTGGCGGAATTTGAACTCAGAACATAAAGACATACAAAATACGGCAAAGCATTTCACCCAGCATGCTAACATTTCTGCCAGCTCGCCGCCTTATAAACCTTATATATCACATACATACATACATACATACATACACACACACATACACACACACATACATACATACATACATACATACATACATACATACATACATACATACATACATACATACATACTGCCCTAACTCTTCGAAACGCCAGTGTTAGAATGGTGACAGCTGATGAAGGAAATGTTCTCTATGTGGCCTGTATGTTTTCTGTACTCTGTTCCTCATTTTGTCTGTTTTGTTTGCAACATCCTGTACCCAGATATGCATCTATATATACAGGTAGAGATGTAGGTATGTACATATATGTACGTATATATGCATATACTCATTTATTATTTGTATTACATACATACATACATACATACATACATACATACATACATATATATATCATATCATATATTATTATAAATATATAACTGGCAGCGCCACAGCATGGCCACAGTCTAATGACTGAAACAAGCAAAAGATAAAAGATAAAAAGGTAAATCACAGAAGTGGGAGGGTAACTTTATAGCTGTGATCTGGTGGAGGTGGTTGGTCAGTGAATAAAATAATGACATGTATTCTTTTCTACTCTTGGCACAAGGCCTGGAATTTGGGGGGAGGGGGCCAGTTGATTAGCTGGAATTCAGTACAAAACTGGTACTTAATTTATCCACTCCAAAAGGATGAAAGGGAAAGTGGACCTCAAGGGAATTTGAACTCAGAATGTAAAGACAGAAAATAATGACATGTATTGTGTGGTGACATGGTGGTCAGGTGGGGAGAGATAGTGTTGAGGTAAACTGAGACTATTTGGTGTAGAGCAGAAGGTGGTGGGAGAGAATAGAAGTGTTTGTAATGGGTCAGTGTTAAGGAGTGTCCCTAATACAAAAGAATATTAACTCATGCAGAGAAGTAAAAGAAAAATTAGGTTGATACAGCTGGTCAAAATCCTGTTTTGGTCATTGGGTCATGCTGTGAGGTACTGGTTAGAAGTGTCTAGTTCAGTTGTTCTCAACTGAAGTCCACATGGCCCTTTGGGATCCATATAAGATTTTGTTGCTAAAATTTATATGTAATAAATTAATTATACTGCTACATTACACAGAATATTTTATCCTTTAGCACACAGATTAAATTGTATTATAACTCTTTTCTATTAACATTGTTTTGAATTAATCAGGCATTGTCTTGGTCAGGCATTGTCAGGGTCAATAAAATAAGGGATCTATTTCAAAACGGGGGCACTAGTATTTTCTTAACGAAACACTAACGAAACACTTTGAAACTTGGGACACTGGTAGAATGTGTCATATAAAACATCTTTTACTCTTAGTCTTCTTAACAAAAAAATGTACATCGCAAGTTATTCCATGTTAAAGTTGTCGTATTTCTGTAATTTCAACCAATCACTGACGTTTATTCAGCTCAATAGAGTTACTGCTGGGCGGTCATAAAAATGTTATTCCCTGTGACATATTTCATCCGGTTTAATCGTAATTTATACGCATATATTGTTTATATGATAAATTACGCTGTGCGTATCTATGTGTGTAACAATTTTAGAGTTCGGATTCTAGAGTTAGGGTTAGTTTTAGGGTTAGGGTTAGGGTTACGGTTACGGTTAACAGTCTAGTTAGGGTTAGGGTTAGGGTTAGGGGATTAATACGATATACACCGTTACAGCGCTAACTGTTTTCAACTGAATAGACGTCAGTGATTAGTAGAAATTATCTAAATAAGACAATTTTTTACATGAAATAAATTCGAATACAAAAATTTTTTTCTGTTCTATAACACAAAATAGATAAGTATACAAAGTTTGAAAGTCTTTCGGTATCAAAAACATTACATAAAACATAAATG
>NC_142929.1:47948159-47980659 GCF_046866305.1 Octopus bimaculoides | reverse complement strand
GTATGTGTGTGTGTGTATGTATATATATATATATATATATATATATATATATATATAAATACATATGTACATAAATATATACATATATATATATATATATATATATATATATATATATAAACACATTATATCCATATAATGTGCAGGAGTGACTGTGTGGTAAGTAGCTTGCTTACCAATCATATAGTTCCAGGTTCAGTTTCACTGCATGGCACCTTGGGCAAGTGTCTTCTACTATAGCCTCAGGCCAACCAAAGCCTTCTGAGTGGATTTGGTAGACGGAAATTGAAAGAAACCCGTCATATATATATTTATGTGTGTGTGTGTGTGTGTGTGTGTGTGTGTGTGTGTGTGTGTGTGTTTGTCTGTGTGTGTGTTTGTTCCCTGACAACATCACTTGACAAATGATGCTGGTGTGTTTATGTCCCTGTAACTTAGCGGTTTGGCAAAAGAAACCAATGGAATAAATACTAGGCTTACAAAGAATAAGTCCAGGGGTCGATTTGCTCAACTAAAGGCAGTGCTCCAGCATGGCCACAGTCAAATGACTGAAACAAATAAAAGAATAAAATGATATAATGATATATATACATATATATTGGAGCACTCTGTCGGTTACGACAATGAGGGTCCCAGCTGATATGATCAACGGAACAGTTTACTCATAAAATTAATGTACAAGTGGCTGAGCACTCCACAGACACGTGTACTCTTAACGTAGTTCTCAGGGAGATTCAGCATGCCACAGAATGTGACAAGACTGGCCTTTGATATACAGATATTACTCATTTTTGCCAGCTGAGTGAACTAGAGTAATGTGAAATAAAGTGTCTTGCTCAAGGACACAATGCGTCGCCAGGAATTGAACTCACGATCGTGAACCGAATGCCCTAGCTGCTAAGGGTGTGCCTTCACACACACACACATATACATATATCCATATATATATACATATATATATATATATATCATCATCATCATCATCATCGTTTAACGTCCGCTGTCCATGCTAGCATGGGTTGGACGATTGAACTGAGGACTGGTGGAGCCCGAAGGCTACACCAGGCTCCAATCTGATTTGGATATATATATATGTGTTTGTATGTGTGTGTGTGTGTGTGTGTGTGTGTGTGTGTGTGTATACATATATATGTACATACATGTATATATATATATATATATATATATATATATATATATATATATATATATATATATATATATATATATATATATAAACTGGCAACATGACCATCCCCAAATACAACAATATATTAAATATATATTTATAAATACATATGCATACATACATACATATGTACATACATACAAACATATTTCATGTTACAGTGAACAGCAGTGCACGGTACCAGAATTTTGAATTTGGGTTAAATGTAAGAAACTACTCTAAATCATTGTTAGAGTGTCCGTGTAAGTGGAGTTTGGCCCAGCTAGATGGTACTGGTATTGAGTCATATAAGTTGTAATAATGAAGTCAAAACAAATTATTATTATTATTATTATTATTATTATTATTATTATTATTATTATTATCATTATTATTATTATTATTATTATTATTATTATTATTATTATTATTATTATTATTATTATTTTATGTTTGACTTTTGTTTTGCATTTGTACAAGTTGGATCCAAGTCTCACCCAGAGACCTCAAGAGACAACAAGTTAGAAGTTCATGTAGGTGTTATGCCTAGGGTACCATATATTTGGATTTGTACAGTTTTGTTCTAGTGAATATTTAAGAAACCATAAGAAAATTATGTTTGCTTTAAAATTTGAGATCACATAGACAGTATTTTACGTAGGATATGGGCAGTTCCCATGAGCACTATCTTTTGAACTTCAGCCATTTTGGGGTTTCCTGGTATCTGAGCTAGGTAGTAATCAGCCCGTTTCGCTGTCATTCCCAGGGCACCTATGACAATAGGTATTGTTTTCGTCTTCAGATTCCACATTTTGCTAATTTCTATTTCAAGATCTTTATATTTGCTCAGTTTTTGGTAGGTCTTGACAGATACGTTTATATCGATTGGGACAGTCATATCAATGAGGAGGCATGATTTTTGTCTGAAGTCTTTCAGTATGATGTCTGGCCTATTTGCGTCTATCTTTCTGTCAGTTTGAATGGTGAAGTTCCAGAGGAGTGCAATGTGATCATTTTCAAGTACTGGGGGTGGTTTGTGTTCCCACCAGTTTTTATCATGGGGCAAGTCCAGGTTTTTGCATATTACCCAGTGAATATATTGTGCAGCTCTATCATGCCTGTTGAGATACTCTGTAGGTGCAAGCAGACTGCACATGGAGACAACATGATCGATGGTCTCATTTTGTTGTTGGCATATACGACATAATGGGGAGCTACCGTTCTTTAATATGTTGGCCTGGTAGTTCTTTGTAGGTAGGCATTGATCTTGGGCTGCTATGATAAACCCCTCTGTTTCTGATTTCAAGCCAGAGGCCATTAACCATTGGTGGGTAAGGGCTTTGTCAATATCTGCATTATTCACTCTCTTTGGGTATTTGCCATTGAGAGGTTTTCCATGCCATTTTTCAGTCATAATAGCTAAGGCAGCAATTTTAGCACGGGTTTTCAAGCGCTTAGCTTTTTCTGCAGGTGTTTCTAGTTCGTCTAATTCTTGAATTTGTTGCAATTGGAATTCACTTAGATATTCCTTTGCCTGTTTTGTTACTGAGTAAGATGTTTTCTTGCTTTCATATTTTAAGACAAGTTTTAGCATCCAGTCCTCAGAGTTTTTCAAATAGGTGTCTAGGCCAATTGTGGCTACTTTCATTGATAATGCCAGCTGTAGAAGTCCTCGGCCTCCTTCTTTTCTTGGCAGATAAAGACGTTCCATATCTGCCTTAGGGTGGTGCATTCTATGCATTGTCAACAGTTTTCGTATTTTTCTGTCAACATTACATATTTCAGTAATTGACCAGTTAACGATGTTGAAACTTATTATTATTATTATTATTATTATTATTATTATCATTATTATTATTGCTTTTGCACAGCTTCCAGTGAACTAAGCACTTTCCAGAGTATTTGAGTGGTTCCAAGCAGTGCTATTTTCTGCAAGTGCTCCACCCTTATTGCAGCCCCTATTTGTTCCATGTACTTCTCGAGATTTTTGCTCACTGTTCCCAGGGCTATGACAATTATTGGTACTACTGCTACTTTTTTCATCGACCACAACTGCTTTTCTTCTCAAGCAAACCTGTCATATCTGTTGACTTTTCTTTCTTCCTTATCGCATACCTTGTTATCAGCTGGGCATGCTATATCTATGATCCAGCATAGTTTGTTTTCTTTCTCAATTAAGACTATGTCTGACTTCCTATTCTCTATTTCATGGTCACACTGAATCATGAAATTCCATAGGATCTTTGCATTTCTATTTTCGATAATGCCTTCAGGTTTGTGGTCATACCAGTTTTTTTGCTCTGTCAAGTCCATACTTGTTGCAAAGTGTCCAATGGACAAGCCTGACTATATTGTTGTGGCGTCTCTTATATTCCTTCTGGGCTAGTGGGCATACATTGGATGGTAATATGTCATACAGTTTCACCGTTTTGTCCACAGATTCTGCACTTATCACTTTCTGCTGTGTTGTTTATTCTGTATTTTATGTAGTTTGTTCTCAGTGCTTGATCTTAGGCAGCACAGATTAGAGCCTCCGTTTCCAGTTTTAAATCACTTTTAGTCATCCACAGCCATCTTATTTCTCTGTCTGTCTTATCTTCAACATCTCTATGAAATTGACCATGCATTCTTTTCTTTACCCACCTATTTTCAGTTTCATTCGTTACTAATTTCTTGTATAATCCTTTATCTTTGCAATCTTTTAATCTACACAAGCCTGACCTTCTTACTATTACCACTAGTAATAGTGGTTCTGTGGAATTTTTTACATACCATGCTATGCTGTTTTCTTCTGCTCTAATGCTGTGTTTACTTCCAATAAGTCCTCTTCCCCCTCTTTTTCTTGGTACATACAGTCTGTCTGTGTCACTTTTTGGGTGGAGTGACCCATATCTAGTTAGCAAGTTCCTTGTCTTTCTGTCTAAGCTGTTTAGTTCATCTATTGTACGTGCGAGTACCCCTGCTCCATATCTAAGGAGTGAAACTACCCAAGTGTTGATAGCTTTGATCTTATTCCGTCTGTTTTCAACTTAAGGACCAGTCTCAGTCTGCACAAGTACTCGACCTTAAATTTTTCTGTCATTTCTTTCTCCATTATTATCATTATTATTATTGTTGTTGTTATTATTATTATTATTATTATTATTATCATTTTATTTTTGACTTTTGCTTTGCATTTGTACAAGTTGGATCCAAGTCTCACCCAGAGACCTCAAGAGACAACAAGTTAGAAGTTCATGTAGGAAGTTCGAAGTTATTATTATTATTATTATTATTATTATTATTATTATTATTATTATCATAAGGGGTGGAGAAAAAAACTATCTTTGAAAGGTCAAGCAGAGGTGGTAAATGCATATATGGCCTCCATTAAACATTATCGCTTGACCATTGTGCCTTGCCCAAGTTTACAGTTTATGTCTGACCAAATTAAAGCACAAATACTTCTGCTTTCTGAGGAAGGGACACACTCTACCAGTCAGGCACTGCATCTGTTGTCAACCCCTGCTGAATGGAGGACTGGACATGGTGTGTCTGATGATGCACAGATATGCACTGAGACTACAACATATCCAGCACTTTCTTGATGGTGAGCAGGTGTGTTGCTGTTTGTCAGATTTGCTTTTCTACAACCCATTTCTTTGACTGAGCTGCAGTCCTGGAACAAGTATAGAGCAAGGCAGGATGCTTGGTACCTAGAGTGTTGTCTGACACTCACAGTCCTCCATCAGTTGAGCAATGTGGTTGGTGGAAATTCCATTTTAGCGTCCTATAGAGGTTTAGTGGCAGGCAAGTGCAATGACGTTCTTGGGAAGACTAGGCAGGTTTGTTCCAGAGGATTTTGCTGAACTGCTAAGTTATGGTGACATGAACATACCAACATCGGTTGTCAAGCAATGGTGGCGAGACAAACACAGACACAAAGACACAAACATAAATATATACATACATATATAAATAATTACATATACGAGGGGTTTCTTTCAGTTTCCATCTATCAAATTCACTCACAAAGGCTTTGGTTGGCCCAAGGCTATAATGGAAAGACATTTACTTCAGGTGCCACAAAGTGGGACTGAATCCAGAACCATGTGGTTGGGAAGCAAGCTTCTTACCACACAGCCACACCTAAACCAATGGTTTTTGGTTTTTTCTTCCAATTTTCTATGTAAATTCCACATACTTCAAGTTCCTCTTTATAACTGTCTCACTCATCTGTTACTCTGGTCACAAATAAAAGATCATCATCATCATCATCATCTTCTTCTTCGTCTTCTTCTTCATCATCACATGGAGTGGGGGGTGGCGATGAAAAGTGTGGGCCAGCAATCCTGCCAAGGTCGACTTAGCCTTTTATTCTTCCTGGATAACGAGGGTGGAGTTGATAAGTAACAGGGCAAATGCAGTAGATTAAGAACCTCATACTTCACCCTTCCCTCATCTGAAAAATATATAACAAGGCATTGTGTAACTGTTACAAACACCACACTACTACTGACACCATTATCGATACTGTTGCTGCTACAGACCTACTTTTACATTGCTGTTTACACAATTGCTTGCAAACTTTCTTTTTCCTGCTTCTCTTCTTATCCCCTATATCTGTTATAACTTTGTCTCATATATATATATATATATATATATACATACATACATACATATATATATATATATATATATATATATATATATATATATATATATATATATATATATATATATATATATATATATATATATATATATATATATATACTCTCGTTTACTCTTTTACTTGTTTCAGTCATTTTGACTGCGGCCATGCTGGAGCACTGCCTTTAATCGAGTAAATCGACCGTGGGACTTATTCTTTGTAAGCCTAGTACTTATTCTATCGGTCTCTTTTTGCCAAACCGCTAAGTGACAGGGACATAAACACACCAGCATTGGTTGTCAAGAAATGCTAGGGGGACAAACAGAGACACACACACATCACATACATATATATATATATATATATATATATATATATATATATATATATATAATATAAGTAAATATATACATTGTGGTTTGTAGAACAAAGCAAAGCAGGCCTAGTCGTCCACTTGAGAAAACGCATAGTGAATGATCCACAAATTGAGTCCTCAACTTGTTCCATTTGCCAAAAGGTTTGCAAGACACCAGCAAGCCTCAAGAGACACATTCATGTCCATAGAACATGATTAATGCTTTATTTTAGTGAACCCTCATTCATCGTTCATGACAAGAATCCATCATCATCACTTATATATTATCATCATCATCATTGTTTAATGTCCACTTTCTATGCTAGCATGGGTTGGACGATTTTACTGAGGACTGGCGAACCAGATGGATGCACCAGGCTCCAATCTGATCTGGCAGAGTTTCTACAGCTGGATGCCCTTCCTAATGCCAACCGCTCCGAAAGTGTAGTGGGTGCTTTTACGTGCCACTGGCACAAGGGCCAGCCAGGCAGTACCAGCAACAGCCATGCTCAAATGGTGTTTTGTATGTGCCACCTGCACAGGAGCCAGTCCAGCGGCACTAGCAATGACCTCGCTTGAATGTTTTTTCACATGCCACCAGCACAAGTGCCAGTAAGGCAACGCTGGTAACGATCACACTCAGATGGTGCTATTTACATGCCACTGGCACGGAAGCCAGGCAGCTGCTCTGGCAATGATCATGCTCAGACGGAGCTGTTAGCGCTCCACTGGCACGGGTGCCAGTCATCGAATTTGGTTCACTTATGATTTTGATTTCACTTGCCCCAACAGGTCTTCGCAAACAGAGTTTAGTGTCTAATGAAGGAAAGGTTGGCATGGGTGCCAGTCGTTGAATTTGGTTTGATTTCAATTTCCCTCGCCTCAACAGGTCGTCACAAGCAGAGTTTAGTGTCCAAGCTAGATAGATAGATAGATCGATGGATGGATAGGTAGATACATATACATGTATGTATGCATGCGCATGTGTGTGTGAGTGTATGTGTGTGTGTGTGTGTATCTGTGCTTTGATATCATGATAGTTGTAAACAAGTATCACCATCATACAAGCATAGAAGATTGGATGATAATGACTATACGTAGATACATATTCTTTTACTTGTCTCAGTCATTTGACTGCAGTCATGCTGGAGCATCACCTTTAGTGAAACAAATCAGCCCCAGGACTTATTCTTTGTAAGCCTAGTACTTATTCTATTGGTCTCTGTTGCCGAAACTCTAAGTTACAGGGACGTAAACACACCAACATCAGACTCACACACACACATATATATATATATATATATATACATATATACACGACAGGCTTCTTTCAGTTTCTGTCTACCAAATACACTCACAAGGCTTTGGTCGGCCCAAGGCTATAACAGAAGACACTTGACCAAGGTGCCACACAGTGGAACTGAACCTGGAACCATGTGGTTGGGAAGCAAGTTTCTTACTACACTGCCACTCCTGCACCTATATATATATATATATATATATATATATATATATCCTTCCTAAAGACAAGACGTGCTTTTGCCTGCCTCTTCTCAAAGCTTGTTTTTCCAGCGTTCACCACTTCACCTCGCCTTGGCTTAACAGCCCTCACCGTTTGTTTTTACTGTTTATTTTTTTCTCACTGCTCTGTTTTTGTTACCACTTTAACACTTCGCAAAAAATCCCAAATTTTATTTAATTTGCTTTGCGGGAAGGACTGTTTCAACGAAGTCGCGCGTATTTTCCTTGCCTTCGAAATGCGGAGTAGATAAAACAGGGGACAACTGATGAAGGGGTATACTCTTTATGTTGCCTGTCTCATTTCTCTATTTGTTCCTTTCGCTGTTCGAAAAAGTTCGTTTTCTATGTTTTTGTTTTTTATGTTCTTGTTTCTCATTTTGTTCACGTTTTTTTTTGTTATACCCATATGCATATATATATATATACATATATATGTAGGTATGTACATATATGTATGTATATATGCATATATTTATATATTATTTATATCATATATATATGTTCACATTGCTGAAATAAATGGAGTCGCATGAAACGATCGTACTGCATTAACTTTGGATATCCTTGTTGCTTATTTTGATTTTAATCACCTATTTTGGAATTGTATGGATAATACCATTCTGGTGCCTAAACTTAAGTACCATATTCACCTTGGATCTTTACGCGCGCGCGCGCATATATGTATTAATATATATATAAATATACAAGGCGTAATCGTGTGGTAAGAAGCTTGCTTCCCAATCACATGGTTCCTGGTTCAATCCCAAAGCTTTGTGAGTGGATCTGGTAGACGGAAACTGAAATACAATCATCGAATATGTGTGTGTTTGTGTGCGTTTGTATGTGTGCGTGCGCGCGCGCGTGTGTGTATTTGTTTATATATATTAGTACATCTTTCGTATGTGTATTTCAGGGAGATCAATTAGATCAATAATATGTAAAACATATCCCTTCAGAAGAACAAGGTGTGTTGAGGAGAGTTGCATTGTGTGCAAAAATAGTCCTGGTGCCAACTGCAAAGCCAGAAATGTAGTCTACAAAATAAGCTGTATGGATGGTGAGTGTAAAAACAGAAACACCACATACATAGGTGAGACGGCAAGAAGTTTGGCTGAGCGTGTAAACGAACATTGGAGGGACTATAATAATCAAAAACAAACCTCGGTGCTCTACCAGCATGCCAAAGAACAACATGGTGGTGTACTGGACAGAATTAACATAGAAATCCTGTCTAGACACCCCGGTGACGCATCTTTGCGACAAATACAGGAGTCGGTCCTCATAACTGAAACGCAACCAATTTTAAACACCAAATACACGTAGATGAGGGCCTTACAATTGCCCGTGGTTGCATGTGTTGTTCACACATATGATGCGGAATATGAACGTAAATAAATTAATTAAAAAGTCTCTATCTGATCTGATATAAACGAAATTGTTACAAACACACATATGGACGCACATACTTACATATAAGCACGAACACATAAGTGCGTGCACACATATGAGCGTGCACACATACGAGCTTGCACACACGCACATGCTCATACCAAACAGTTTCGAAACAACGCCAAAACAACGCCAGATCATATATTCAAAATAAATGGAAGTGGAGAGACAAGTTACTGAAGAGATTGCAAGAGTGCAATGAAATAATTTAACAAAAAACTATATAAATTAATAAAGGACTGAACCAGTGCGTGTGTTTATTACCGGCATAATGCCTCTCCCAAGGTTTAATTGTATTAGTACATCATCATCCGGTCAAGTTTGCTCGGATATATATTAATACATACATACAAACAAACATATATACATGCATACATACATACAAACATCCATATATATATATATATATGGATGTTTGTATGTATGTATGTATGTATGTATGTATGCATGTATATATGTTTGTTTGTATGTATGTATTAATATATATCCGAGCAAACTTGACCGGATGATGATGTACTAATATATATAAACAAATACACACGCGCGCACGCACACATACAAACGCACACATATACATACATATGTACGTACAACGTATATATATATCTATGTGTTGTTTTGTCTCGCCAGAGGCACACATACTGGTGTGACGTCAGAGTGACGCTAGTTTATAATGACATCAGGTCGTTTTCTTTACACATCGACGAAAGTACGTCAGTAGCATCGTGTGGTTTGTTTATCATGGTAGATGGGCTGCACTGTGCGAGATACGAGTGGCTGGGTAATAAGGGGTAGTCGTAGAGGTAACTTCTGAAATTAGGTGAGAAGCGAGTTGAGAGATGAGAGCGGATTAAAGCTTGACCATAATGACGACAACAAGGATAGAGATTTCCTAATATATATTTTATCAGATTACTGAAATCAATGATAACAGTGTTTGTTAATAATTCCGCTCCGCTCTCTCTCTCACGTTCATACACAAATACTGTGTGATGTATACACACATATTTACATATATACACGCACGTGTGTGTGTGTGTGTATATATATATATATATATATATGTATATGTATATGTATATGGCTTTTTATGTCGAGGTTATACTAAAAACAATGTTACATTAAACTCAAGGATTTACTTGATACTTTTTGAAAAGTACATATTTATCATCCATTAACAAGAATAGTGTTGATAGACTTCGAAGTTTCAACTTACCCTCCATCGGACCACACACACACACATATTTCTTCCCTATGCAAAGAACCCAGGACCATGTCTCCACTGTTCCTTTTTAAAAGACGGTAATGAAGTGGTTTGAGGGGTATTTGGCTACTATTATCTGTAGCGTCGATCGTCTACATAAAAAGTCTTCCACTAAAGCGTTGCAATAGATACTAGACCAGGTTAATATTTAATTCCCCCCCCCCCCTTCCCACAAAAAAAATGTGTTGTAAACGAATTTGAAAACCAAAATTTGTGCAAATGAACCGAGGGGTGGGGAGAGGACTTCCGAAAATTTCACACGATCCGATTTTCTCATAACTTTCTGGAAAATGGATATCTTTCAATGAAATTTCGCACAAATACCTTACGATTACAAAAAAATTTGTGGGGAAAAATATTTTCGAAAGCGGTGGGGAGAGGATTTGGGGAAAATTTACACGATCCCATTTTTTTCCTAATAACTTTCAGGAAAATGGGTACCTTCTAATAAAAGTTTATACAAGTACCTTTCAAATGGCATAGATTACGATTATAAAGAAATTTGTGAGGAAATTTTTTTCCGGGAGGAGTTTCCGATCAAGAAGACTACATAAGTTGGAATTTTTCTATTTGTTTTTCACCACATCCTTCGAAATGATGCGAAGTATCTTTTTATGAAAAAACGGTTTGGAAAAGTTGTGATTTTTTTTTTTTTTTACTCCCCTCCACCCTTAAAAATAATACCAATGGACCACTGGTGGGATATGAGCATCAACAAAAAAAATGGTAATTAAAATTTTCACCCCCACCTTAATTCAGCGAGGCCGTATGCATGTAAGATAAAAACAGTTTCTAATAGAAAAGTGTGCAATGAAGATGAATTATCTTTTACATGCTTATTTTTTTTTAATCACTGTGGATGAATGTCAGAAATTATCTCAGGCTCTCCAATATTTTAAATTATAGACAAACACAATCAGGGGCGGGGAGTGGGATTGAAAAACATTATAAATTTTCAAATATTTTTTATAGCATTAATGTGTTTATGGGGACAAAAATATTGAAAAACACGAGTACATGCGAGAGTGAGAAAGAAACGAGGAGGGTGGTCTTGGAATGTGCTAGAAACGACAGCCAAAATCTCCCTTAAATCACACTTTTTCCTCTGAAAATATTTACAATTTTTTTTTTTTTTTTACCGAAAAGACTCCTCCCATAGTTTTTAAGTGCAAAAAATTGGCCAAAATCGATCCAGAGCGGGGATGGGGAGGGAGTTAAGAAAATGAACTTTTTACACCTTTAACACTTTTTTGATGTTTGTTTTGGTGGCTGGTTGTTAAACTAGATATTAACCACACTGCGTGGCACCTTCTAATATAGCCTGAGGCCGACCAAAGATTCGGTAGATGGAAATTGAAATTCCGTCTGTGTGTGTGTGTGTGTGTGTGTATGTGGTTGCGTTTGTCCCTCACCATTGCTTGACAACTGGTATTGTTTTGTTTAATTACCCGTAACTTAGCAGTTCGGTAAAAAGACTGACAGAATAAGTACCAGGCTTTAAAAACAAATTATGCTCTGGGGTAGATTCGTTCGATTTTTTTAAAAAACCTTCAAGGTGGTACCCCAGCATGGCCGCAGTCCAATGGCTAAAACAAAAAGCAAAAGATAAAAGACGTATATCTACAATTATCAATAGTGCAAACGTGAGAGAAGTTTTATCGGCTATTTTTAACATGTGGAATAACCGCCTAGAGGTTTCTTTGTGTGTCCATGCGTCTACGTTTTATCTTGATGTGAATGCCTTCTTATCTGTGCAAACACAATATGGAAATAACTGTATAATGTAATGAAAATATTTCTGTACACCTACGAAAAAAATGTTATGACAATATAGAGAAGTATTGCAACATACAGACCCATACAGAGAAATATTCTCACTTACAAACATTTAACTACATTTAAAAAGTATTACGACATACAAAGAAATATTTCTTCATTTAGCTATTGTCATACAGAAAATATTAAGATATATTAGAAATATTACAACATATAGAAAAATATTACAATGTATCTTTCTATCTTTTACGTTTCAGTGATTGAACTGCGGTCATGCTAGAGCACCTCTTTGAAGAGTTTAGTTGAACAAATTGACCACACTGCTTAATTTCTTTTTTTTTTTCTTAAGCCTGGTATTTTGTCGGATTGCTTGCCGAACTGCTAAGATAGGAGGATGTAAACAAACTAACATCGGTTGTCGAAGACAAACACAATCACTAATCACACACACACACATATATATATCATATATATTTTTTCAAAATGTAACCACATGTGAATCGTTGGCGATTTTCTTCCTCTGTCTTCCTTTCTATTGGACTTTCCTCTGTTCCTGAAGAAGAGCGTTGCTCGAAACGTTAAACCATCTTTCTTTCCTTCCCTGAGCGTCTGCTAATACTTTACATGTACCACGTCCTTGCGTTGTTGTTTTTTTTTGTGTGTGTGTGTGCGTTTGTTCTTCTTTTTGGGGATTTACTATATCATATATATATAAATTTGTGTTGCAAGATTCCTAATGTGAAACCATGTGTTGAAACAGATACACATTCCGTCTTCGTGTATGCTCTTGCTCCGCTTGAGTGAAGAATGAATATATAGTGCGTATGTTTATTTGGCAAAAAAAATAAATGACCGTCCCGAAATACAGCAATATATAAATATATATATATATATATATACATACGGACGTCATTCCGTTTCCTTTTCTACCAAGCTACTCACAGGACATTGTTTGGTCGACCCGCGGCTATAGCAGAAGACACATGCCCAAGGTGCCACGCAGTGGGACTGAACCCGTGACCACATGTTTGAAAAGCATACTTCTTGCCGCTCAGCCACACCTAAAGGGTGACACTGGTTTCAAAACTTTGACTATGTTGCCTGAAATAGCAAAATATTCAAACATAGAGGGAAATATCTCTGCATGAAGAGAAATATATCTACAGAGAAAATATTACCACATACAGCGACAGATTACCTCATAGAGTGAAATATTTCTGCAGATAAAGAATTATTTCCACAAGAAAAATATCCACCAAAAAATACATCTGCTCGACTTTCAGGAGTACTTTGTTTCGTGGATGTTTTTAAATGAAATTTCGTTTTAAAACTGTTAATTATTGTAATTTTATCTCCAGATAGGCGCAGGAGTGACTGTGTGGTAAGAAAGTGGCTTGCTTACCAACCACATGGTTCCGGGTTCATTCCCACTGCGTGGCACCTTGGGCAAGTGTCTTCTACTATAGCCTCCGGCCGATCAAACCCTTGTGAGTGGATTTGGTAGACGGAAACTGAAAGAAGCCTGTCGTATATATATATATATATATATATATATATATATATATATATATATATATATATATGAATGTGTGTGTATGTCTGTGTGTCTGTGTTTGTCCCCCCAACATCGTTTGACAACCGATGGTGGTG
This sequence comes from Octopus bimaculoides, assembly GCF_046866305.1. NCBI lineage: Eukaryota > Metazoa > Mollusca > Cephalopoda > Octopoda > Octopodidae > Octopus > Octopus bimaculoides. The sequence goes on along the minus strand of NC_142929.1, from coordinate 47,966,843 downwards.
TGTTCACGTCCCCGTAAATTAGCGGTTCGGCAAAGAGACCAATAGAATAAGGGCGGAGACGGACTATATGTAATCTGAACCTTTCCCCCACTCCTTATTTATTAATTTTTTTACGGAATCCCACGTTTTAGACTATGGAGATTCCGATTCTGAAAAAAATTGTTTGAAAAATTTCACCACCACCCCCCACCAAGCAGGCTATTTACATGCTAGAAATAACAGCCAAATCTCACAAAACTAGTGTTAGGGTTAGGTTTAGGGTTAGGGTCAGGGTTAGGGTTAGGGTTAGGGTCAGGGTTACTGTTATATGGACTGTTAGATATGTAATTCGTCTGACGTTCCGTGTGTTATGTGGTTCGTCTGAGTTCATTGTTTCATTGTTGTTGTCTTGTGGGACTGTCGTAGTAAAATGTCATTGATATATATATGGCGGACATGACTTTTGTTTATTCATAACGAACATTTGGTGAGTGCGTTCTTTGTATGTAATTGAACAACAAATGTAATAATTAAACTGTATAACTCGTTATGTTATCTCTACGAGTCACCCGAGGGAAACATAACAGAGTTTATTGGCGTCGCCGGTAGGATACATGCTTACTTTACCGTAAAATTATTCATCGTAATAACAATGGCTGAAAAACAGACAGTAGAACTTATTAAATTGTTTAGGGAACAAATGGACAAGCAAATGCAACAACATCAGAGAGATATGGACGCTCTGTTAAAACTGTTTGGTGCTCGACAAGTTGAAGGCGATTCTAGTGGCTATTTTTCAGCTGCTTCAACAACAGTGTCGATTCCACCATTTACTGCATTTGATTCAGCGACAGAACTATGGCCTGATTACTGGTCAAGATTCCGTACGTTTGTGGCTGCTAATGCTGTACCTGAAAAACGCATGGCACAAGTGTTCCTGACCAATCAGACTGCTACTGTTTACAAACAACTTGCTAATCTGGCTACCCAACAAAATCCGCCTAAAGATATCAACAACTTGATAATGGACGAAATCGTTGACTTCATGAAGGAACAGTTCGACCCTAAACTTTTCATTGTGAGAGAGCGTTTCAAGTTTTGGAGTGATATGCAGCGGAAGCCAGGCGAAACTCTCCAGGAGCTGGCAGCACGTATACGCCAGGATGCAGCTACCTGTGATTTTCCAGCGATCACCAACCCACAGGATGAAGCTCTGAGACAGAGATTCATATGTTCGGTTAACAATGAAGCGGTTCTGAAGGCGCTTTTTAAGATAAAAGACTCAGAACTAGATTTTGCCCGTGCTGTCCAGGTTGCCATTGAGACTGAAGACGCAGCAAAGGTTGCAAAAGAAACTGTATACGGTTCCAAAACCAAGCAAGCAGGTGTACAAGGTCCAGCAGAACAGGAATAAGAGTCCTCAAAAGAAACATCAGCAGTCTTATTCCACAAACCAGGAGAAATGCTACCGATGTGGAAAGGCCCACAAAGCAACAGACTGTCCTTTCAGGGAAACCAAATGTCATTTTTGTGATAAAAAGGGTCATTTGCAAGCGGTGTGTAGGAAAAAACAACATCAGCAACGCAATGGCCATTCACAAACTCCCGTGAAAAGAATCACAAAAGCTGAGCTAGTCAAGGCGATCCTAGGTGAAGTTTCCCGAGACACTCACAGTTTAATTGTGCCAGTAACAATCCAGAACAGACTGTTCACAATGGAATTGGACACTGCTACTACAGGCAATTTTGTTTCCTTGTCAGTCTGGAAACAACTTGGAAGACCAAAGCTGCAAGATGTCAAGCATCGCTATGAATCTGCCAGCAAGCACAACCTGCCTGTTCTAGGAACTTTCATGGGCCAAACCAAGGATCCAACAACTGGTAAGCAGGATCTTATACCTTACATAGTCACCAAGATCTCTGATCTTAATTTGCTGGGTCGGAATGCTATCCAGACTCTGGGAATTTCCGTAGACACTGCTCTAGGTTTGAAAAGCATAGACAGCCAAGCTAAGAGGGAAGGTGCAGAAGGGATGTATCCAAAGACCTCAAGCGAGCCCTATGTTTCCCTGCAGCAAGATTGTAACAACATGTGTGATGAATTTCCAGATCTTTTCAAGCAAGAATTGGGATGTCTCAAGAACTTTGAACTGGAAGTGAAGTTCAAATCGGACGCAACACCAGTCTTTCACAAGGCACGTCCGGTCCCATTTGCTCTTCGTGATGACCTGGCCAAAGGTTACGAAGAAGGCATCGCCAAGGGAATCTGGAAGCCTGTTCAATTCAATGAATACGGAACGCCAGTGGTACCGATTCGTAAAGCACACGCTTCAAGCAACCTGAAGCCCAAACTACGGATTTGTGGTGACTACTCTGTGGGAATTAATGACCAACTTGCTGATCACCGTCATCCAATGCCACTCCCTGCTGAACTGATGCAGAAACTCGGAGGTGGATTCAGATATACAAAGATAGACCTTGCTGATGCCTATAATCAGATCAAACTGGCTCCAGAAAGTCAACGCAGACTCGCACTCAGCACTCACCGTGGAGTACTCCTGCAACAACGACTCCCTTTCGGAATCAAGTCAGCACCTGGTTACTTTCAGGAGATCATGGAAAACTTGACCCATGATCTACCTGGAGTGGCCGTCTTCCAGGATGACATGCTCGTCAGTGGGAAAGATGCAAACAGTCACTTAAACAACCTAAAGTGTCTGCTCACACGTCTAAGCGACAATGGACTCAGATGTCGCCGTGAAAAGTGCCAGTTTGCACTACCCAGTGTAGAATACCTTGGACACATTTTGTCGGCTGAAGGGATCACTAAGGGATCCAAAGTCGAAGCAGTCTTAAAGATGCCATCTCCAACGAACGAATCAAGCTTGAAATCTTTCCTAGGTTCAGTTCAGTTTTATGGAAAGTTTATCCCAAACCTAGCCAGTATAGCAGAGCCACTCTATTGCCTTACAAAAAAGTCAACTATTTGGAAGTGGGGAGATGAGGAACAGTCAGCTTTTGATCACTTGAAAAATTTACTTTCATCAAGTCAAGTTCTGATACACTTCGATCCAAACAAAACTTTGGGACTGGCTTGTGACGCATCAAACGTTGGTATTGGAGCAGTCCTGTTTCACCGCTATCCTGATGGAAGCGAGCGCCCAATAGCCAATATGTCCAAGACTCTTACTTTTGCACAGCGTAACTACAGTCAAATTCAAAAGGAAGCCCTAGCTATCATATTTGGCTTGCAGAAGTTTTACCAGTATTTGTACGGTCGTAAATTCGTACTCGTGACTGACCACAAGCCACTGACATCACTATTCAGTCCGAGGAAAGGGACGCCACTTCTCGCTGCTAACAGACTAGCACGATGGGCCCTGTGGCTGAACCAGTTTGACTACACCATTGAATATCGGAAATCAGCAGATCATGGCAATGCTGATGCCCTCAGTCGCTTGCCATTCGGTGATGATAACGACTTTGACAGAAAGGAAAATGGTGAAGACATAGACATGGTGTGTGCCATCAAAGCTCTTAGTATTCAAGTCCAACCTGTGGGTGCTAACGTCCTCCGTCAAGAGTCAGGGAAAGATCCAGTGATATCTACAGTGATGCGCTACGTCCGTGAAGGCTGGCCACCAAAGAACATGGAGATCAATGACGAAGTCAACAAGTTCCGTAAGTTATCAAACTCACTTAGTATCTGTCATGGATGCCTTATACATGGATCTAGAGTTGTGATTCCACATAGCTTGCAGCCAAAGATCCTCAATCTTCTGCATCTCGGACACTTTGGCATGGAACGCATGAAACAGCTAGCAAGAACTGCTGTATATTGGCCTGGTATCGATGCTGCTATAGAGATAGCCAGTCGACGATGTGATTCATGTAACGAACATCAAAGGCAGCCATCTAAGCCTCCAGTTCACCCATGGATGTTACCAGAAAAGCCGTGGAGCCGCTTACATCTGGACCATGCAATAAATTTTATGGGTAGAGATTGGCTGGTGATCACAGATGCTTATTCCAAGTACCCATGCATTCATCCCACTTCCTCCACGTCCTCCAAAGCCACTTTGAATCTGCTTGAGGAAGACTTTGCGCACTTCGGATTTCCTCACACACTGGTCACCGATAATGCACCAACTTTTACGTCTGAGGAGTTCCAGAGCTGGTGCAAAGAACGCGGGATCACACACCTGACAGGGGCACCTTACCAGCCAGCTACCAACGGAGCAGCGGAACGTTTGGTGCAGACCTTCAAACAAGCTCTGAGGAAGTCTTCTCTTCCGCCAACACGAGCACTTCAAGAATTCTTGATGCAGTACCGGAGAACACCGACATCCTGTGGATTCTCTCCAAGTGAACTTTTGAATCACCGGCAGATACGAACAAGGATTGATTCTCTGCTGCCATCGCCAGTACACATTGCTCAAGGCAAACAGTCTAAGGAAGCACATAAGTCTCAGGTGACTCCAAGCTCGGCTGATGTCGCTAAAGTTACCAGGCAGTACAAGGCCGGAGATCCTGTGTATGCACTCTACTATGGACCTCGCCGAGACAAAGATCCCCGATGGGTACCAGCAATCATTAAGAAGTCATTGGGTACTCGCTGCTTTAACGTGAAGGTCATACCTCATGGCCCGATGTGGAGACGACACTGGGAACAGCTGCGACCGCGGTACACAACTGAGGAAGACAATGAACCTGGTGATGCAGAAAACACTGTATTTGAATTTGCAACAGATCACCCGATGGAGATCTCGGAAACTGTGCCACTAACACAAAGACAAACCAGACCCAAGACCATGTTACCCGTTCCAGAGTATGGACCAGACAACCCAAGACGGTCCAAGAGAACCCGTAAAACTCAAGAGAGACTTTGCTGTTGATACTTCTTGTGTAGCATCAATTTCAGTGGGGAGGTGTTATATAGACTGTTAGATATGTAATTCGTCTGACGTTCCGTGTGTTATGTGGTTCGTCTGAGTTCATTGTTTCATTGTTGTTGTCTTGTGGGACTGTCGTAGTAAAATGTCATTGATATATATATGGCGGACATGACTTTTGTTTATTCATAACGAACATTTGGTGAGTGCGTTCTTTGTATGTAATTGAACAACAAATGTAATAATTAAACTGTATAACTCGTTATGTTATCTCTACGAGTCACCCGAGGGAAACATAACAGTTACGGTCAGGGTTAGGGTTAGGGTTTGAGTTAGGGTTAGGTTTACCCTGTGGATCTATATAAAAATCGGGTGGGGGGCGAATCGAAATTTTGAAATTGAGATTTTTGAAAAAAAATTTTCAGAATCGGAATCTCCATAGCCTAAAACGTGGGATTCCGTAAAAAAAAATAATAATAAGTGGGGAAAGGTTCAGATTACATATAGTCCATCTGGACCAGAATAAGTACTAGGCTTACAAAGAATAAGTCCTGAGGTCGATTTGCTCAACTAAAGGCAGTGCTCCAGCATGGCCGCAGTCAAATCACTGAAACAAGTAAAAGAGATCAACTTGTGATGATTTGGTCTTTTCTTTTTTTTTTTTTTTCTTCGGAGTATTTAAGATTACTTTATTCAACGATTGTGGGTGGTTTGAGGAAGATTTGGTTACTTTTTCTAGAGCAGATATGGGCAACCTTTTTCGAAAAACGGGCCGCATGAGACATGTCCCATCATCACCGGGCAGGCTGCACTACAAAACAAATTCAAGGTTATTTTTCGTTTAGGTGTGCCATTCAGAAAGGCTCGCAGGCCGTAGTTTGCTCGTGACTGGCGTAGAAGTACCACTGCTAACCCATTGCGAAACGGCGGAAGGAACACGGCAGATTAAATGCTGCCAAGGTGGACTCTGCCTTTCATTCTTTCAGGATCAATAAAATAAGTACCAGTTAAACATGGAGTCGATGTAATTCGACTAGCCCCTTCCCCAGATTCCAGGCCTTGAAACTTTCGTAGAAAACATTATTAAAAAGGCCGTGAGCTAGCAGGTAGCACATCGGACAAAATGCTTAATGTCATTTCTTCCGGCTCTTTTACGTTCTGAGCTCAAATCTCGCCGAGGTCGACTTTACTTTTTTCATCCTTTCGGAGTCGATAAAATAAGTACCAGTTGAGCTTTGCAGTCGATGTAATCGACTAACAACAACCCCAAAATTTCAGGCCATGTCCAGATGGCAGTAAGAATTATTATTACTTTCGAGTACCGAAAAGAGGCGAGTTAAGGGACATTTGACTACCATTTCGAGCAGGCTGTGTGACCATCTAGAAGCTCCCTTGTTGACCCAGCAATATAAATGTAGAGTAAGTAATCTGAAAGTGAATTAGACTCGCTGTGACTTATAAAAAGGAGAAAAGATACATAAATAAATAAATTAACAAATACATAAACGACTAAATAAATAACTAAATAAACATAACACACTTCTTAATATAAACAGACAGACACGTGCTACGTATGTGTGTGCCTGCCTGTTAGCCTGACTGTTTCTCTGTCAATAACATGTTTTATAAAGCAAAGCTGCTAGCTGGAATTGTTGTTTATTTACCTACTGCAGTGTTGATTTGCTGGCTTGTGCTTTTTTTATTTCTTTTCTTTTTATTTGATTTGATCTGTTTGGTTTTCTTTTTCTTTCGCCTTTTCATTCTCTTTTAATGGGGGTCTGCGTTCAAACAGAGGGGGCAGAGATTGAGATATAAATTGAGTGTGTGTAAGTGCATGATAGTGTGTGCGTGTATGTATGTGTGTGTACTGGTAGAAGTATAATGTAACAAGTAAATAGATAATAATTAGGTGTAACAATTGTGTAACTCCAGATGTGTCATCACCTCACCTGCCGTCGGAGCTCTCCACAGTTAGGCTACTGTTATTTAGGTTCTTGTGTAACCAAGTAGCTGTACCCCAAGGACAATCGATTTTTATATCGCCTCTAGTACTTGACCGATATTTTATTTTATCCATCCAGGAAGGATAAAAAGTAAAGTTGACCTCGATGGGCTTTTGAATTTAGAATGTAAAAAGCCAGAATAAATGCCGCGGAGTCATTTTGTCCGCCATTCTAACGATCTGCCAATCTATCGCGGTCCTCAACCACTGGGCCGCACAGAATGAATACATTTTGAAATTTTATTTCTATCTAATTGACTATCGCAAATTGCAGGATGATTTTGCATCATATATGTATTAAATATGTAATAATTAAGGTATATATTTTGCACTTTCTTGTGTTTTGTTATGCGCCTGATCCACTGGTTCGTTGAAAAATTGTCTTGCATGATATCAAGCCGAAGCGCAAAACAAAAAAAGGATAGTGGTTTTTAAATCTTTCTGACTTAGTGGCTAACTGACCATCAAGTTCAAAGAAAAACATATCAATGCACTTCGCATAGGAAGTTGAACAAAAGCTATTTTTAAGATAAAAATTAGCTACAAAAATGAAGGGAAAAATTTCCTAACCGTGTTTTATCTAATATTGGCTTAAACGCTGCACCCCGTACGGACCTCTAAGCTAGCTCCATCAGCCCAGAACTAAAGAGAGCAATAATAATGCATTTATTGGAATCCTGCCATCTCAGATTTATATCACAGTGTCACATTTGGAGGATTTTGTATCACGGGTAAATAACATTCTTGGTTTTACCATTTGGTGTGGGTATGAAGAGATTGTTGCCATTTCCAACTCTGGAACAACCAACATAAAGCTGACCATGGAAAAAGCACTGCTGCATGAGGTGAAGTCCAACAATTTTCAGTGATAACAATTGTATGACAAAAATGAAATAACACGTTTTCCTAAACGTCTAAGCATAAATACGAATGTCCTAAAGCAGTAGATTGTTTTATTTGTTTGTTTTTTAAATCCATGACGAAGCATTGCTATACACAGGCGGAAGAGACCACCGACATACTCGAGTAGAGGGATAAAAACCAAGAATGAAATCCATAATCTGAGGCGGTTGTTTGTCTAGACCAGGGGTGGGGAAACTTTTTAGTGCGGCGGGCAAAAATTTCCTAAGAGAAAAGTCCGCGGACGGATCACAGGTTCTAACTCTTATTTCTTTATTGCCCACAAGGGGCTAAACATAGAAGGGACAAACAAGGACAGACAAAGGGTCGATTACATCGACCCCAGTGCATAACTGGTACTTAATTTATCGACCCCGAAAGGATGAAAGACAAAGTCGACCTCGGCGGAATTTAAACTCAGAACGTAACGGCAGACGAAATACGGCTAAGCATTTCGCCCGGCGTGCTAACGATTCTGCCAGCTCGCCGCCTTAACTCTTATATCTGTGTAAATCTTGTATATATCTATGTATGATTTGATATACATTAATAAAGATAAGTTAAACACATTAAATTAATGCGTAACATCCTCATTAACGCCGCCACTGAATTTAGAATGTTTATATTACTTATGAGGTATTCTTTATTTTTCAGCTAAAGTGTAGTTGGGTCTCAGGCGGGTGGTACGAACCTAGCAATATGTGTTTTATAATGAAAACAAAATTTTCATTCAAATGGCAATTACCAGACGATTTCTGACCATATTATGTTGTAGTGGAAACGCGACTTCTGTCGCAAATACGAATATTGTATGAATTTTAGGATTGAAAAATTTATTATATTTCGTACATATGAGTATATCAGGCAAAATAAAACGGGCTCGCGGGCGGGGTTTTTCCCACCCCTGGTCTAGACCCTACCCTGACTATACCATCGGAAACCCCCTTCGGTCACGAATGACCATGGAATTGCACCTAGAAAGTTACCCTCCAAGGCACAAGTCCGGGCAAGGTTATTTTATAGAAGACCAACAGTCTCCCATGCATACCAGCCTCCCCTCTCCACGTCACGCCACCGATTTTATCCAAGGGAAAGGCAAAGGCCGATACAGCTTGGCATCAGTGACGTCGCAGCTCATTTCTACAGGCGAGTGAGGTGGAGCAACGTGAAATAAAGTGTCTTGCTCAAGACAAGAGCATAACACGCAGTCCGGTCCGGGATTCGAACTCACAACCTCATGGTCGTAAGATCGACGCTCTAACCACTGAGCCATGCGCCTTCATATATATTTTTGAATCATATATATTTGAATACGCCAGTGATTTTCGAAACCCTTCATCTCCAAAGTTTTTCTAGATTCCTGATTTTTCCGAACCACCTCTTAATTAAAGTGGTCTCTTACTTATTACTTTTAAAAAAGTGTTAAATTTACTCAGACAATCAAATGAAATACAAGTACCTGTATATTAGTATAAATGAAGCGAATTTCATTTTTGTATTGAGCAATATACTAGTCTATGCAAGGTATTTGTAAACTAGATTGGCGACCACAAGAAACTGAAGTTCCTGCTTGTTATTTAAGAATGGATTATAAAGAAATTCTGGGTATGGCTGTGTGGTGAGAAGCTTGCCTCCCAACCACATGATTCTGGCTTCAGTCCCACTGCATGGCACATTGGGCAAGTGTCTTCTACCATAGCCTGGGGTCGACCAAAGCCTTGTGAGTGCATTTGATAGACGAAAAATTGGAAGAATCCCATCATGTGTATATATATGTAACGGTTTTTGTGGGGGGGGGGTAGTATTTTTTATTGTAGTAGTCGAGGGTCACCAATTGTAACGGTATATGATAGAGTCGGAGGTTACCAATTGTAACGATAACTGTTTTTGTTTGTGTAGCGATGTGGGTTGCCAATTGTAACGGTTGTACGATGAACAGTGATCGAAGTTGTAAAGAAATATTTATTTACCGTTACTTTAATAAATGCCATACCACGACGGGTAGGTTAGTGTAATAGTATAACACAGTTCGTAAAGCATGCAAGGTAAAGAAAGTTAATTTCGGCCTGTATATGTGTGTACATAATCTTGTAGGAGTAAACAGATAGTTGTAGGGTATGCGACGTTGTCTCACAGTTGCTGGCAGTAAACTTCATTTTCCCCTCTAGCCAAGGTTCTAACTGGTCAGCCAGACTTCGTTCTCATTGAGTTGTCACCATGTGACTGCACTGGTTGAGTCGTCACTGACTGGTGACTAGACTAAATTTTTCTTGGGATTTCCTTGCTTTTATAACAATCCAGAAGGATAGATATATTATTGAGAACAATAGATTTAGCTGATGGTCTTGTTATCTCTATTCTAGATTTTGTTGATGTAGGGGAGGTTAGAAAGGGTCAAGTGGTGAAGACATTGTTTCGGCCTAGCTAAAGGCATCTGGAAAATATTAAACTGCTGTCAGAGAAAAACTATTGTTCCACAGTGAGAAAAGTTCTGTTGCAGTGTTGATTTAAATTTGGCTATGGTGGATCGAATCCACTTCATGCATGCAAGATCCACTACATATATATATATATATATATATATATATATATATATATATATATATATATATATATATATATATATATATATATATGAATGTATGTATTTGTGTGTCTATGTTTGTCCTCCCGCCATCGCTTGACAACCGATGCTGGTGTGTTTATGTCCCGTGAAAAACACAACACACGGAAACCGTCAAAACACAACATACTGGAAAAGGATGAAAACGTGACAACGGCAAACAAGACAAACCAAGATACACGGATCATTCGCAGCCAATTGCTTCTTCAGTCGAAATCCGGAATGTCCACGTAGTATCGTCCATTTATTTCCGATACTACTCGAAACTCCCTGGGCTAAGAACTCAAGCTAAAAGCATTAAGCCCCTGGACAACGCAAACGAATGTACATTTACGAAAACAAATAAGTAAACAACAGAAAGGGTCTTTCGACTATCGGACGAACGTAATATATGAAATAGAAGTATACATATACAATGGACAAGCGCCTTTCGGCTATACAACAAAAGGAAAATAATTATACAATCACAACAAAAAGAAAAGAAAACTAAACTAACAGGGTCTTTCGACTATCAGACGAGTGTAGTAAGCTAGTGCAAGGAAGAGGGGAAAAAATCTTAACTGACCGAGCGGCAGGACAAAACAGACGTGATTGTCTATCCATATCCAGGACTTCATAATTTCTACAGGAACTTCTCCCTGGACTTTTTTCATCATTGTCAGTCTCTGGACAGTCTTGGTCATGTAACCTCAGGTAGTGGATGAGATCATCTTGTCTTTGGTCAGCTTTTTTATCTTGTCCATTGTCTTGGTGTCCATTCCACCACCCTGATTGTCCATTTGTTGTCCTCCAGACACGTGATATGGCCAGCCCATCTATATTTCTTCTCCTTAATGGTTCTTATGATGTCGTTGAATCTCAGGGCAGAAGAGCTCAGTAGAGTCAACGGCCATCCAATAGTGTGTGTGTGTGTGTGTGTGTGGCTGTGAGTGTTTGTATCAGCTTGGCAGCCCTTCCACAGTAACAGTGAATGTATTATTTACTGTTTGCTATGTGACAACTGGGTTCATGTTATTGACAAAGCTCAAGAATACTAAAATCTATCTGACATTCTAGTGATTCATTGCGGGTACGATACTTACCTCACTCCAGTATACACTGTATATTAAACGCAACATGTCTTCAAAAGAGATTTTCTCCTAGAAAAAAAAACCTACAACATCATTCCTTTCAGACATGTGTAAATATCAGGTGTGATACACAGATGGCTGTGTGTGTGTGTGTGTGTGTTTGAGTGTGTCTGTGTGTGTGTGTGTGTGTGTGTGTGTGTGTGTCTGTGTGTGCGCGCGCGCATTAAGATTAAGTGACAAATAACAACAAACGTTTAGTGAAGAACAGAACACCAATGCCAAAGTTGCATTTATGCAACATATATGGATTGACTATAGCTTCAAATGTGGACTCTCGAAGTTTATTCAAACAATGGAAATTCAAAAGGTCTTTCAAGAGATGTAGAGATTCTACAAATAATAGTTTATTAGAAGTAAAACAGGAATGTACAAGTATTTGGGAATATGTCTCAATGCATATTACTTATATTTGAAACCAAAAGATAATTTAGATAAAGACCCCCTTTTGCAGCTAGAAAGTTCCCCTCCGAAGCTCAAGTCTGGGCAAGGTTGTTTATGGAAGACCAGCATTCGCCCATGCATATCAGCCTCCCTTCTTCATGCCACCGATGTTATCCAAAGGAAAGGCAAAGGCCGATACAGCTTGGCACCAGTGACGTCGCAACTCATATCTACAGCTGAGTGAAGTGGAGCAACGTGAAATAAAGTGTCTTGCTCAAGAACAATACACAGCCCAGTCCAGGAGTCAAGCTCACTATCTCATGATTGTGAGCCCGATTGCTCTAATCAATGAGCCATACGCCTTCACAAAGGTCATTTAACCTTTTGTCATTCAGGTTACTCAGTCAAATGTAATGCTTATCTATTCGCTTTGTTTCGAATTAATCATGCATTATCTTACAGCTTCAAGAGTTCGATGATGTGATTGTTTTATTCTTAAGATGATATTGTAGGAAACATTTGAGAGGCCAGATCTGGCTAGTCTGAACATAAAACAGGTGGAGCAGGTGGGCCGGATATGACCAGTTTAAATAATAAAGGGTGAGAGTTTATTTGAAGTTGAAATTTAATGCTCATTTGAAGTGGAAACGGAAGTAAACAGTTATGAACAAGGCGGGATGAGTCAACAGAGCATAAACGTGTACCTGTGTGTGGAAAGGACACCTAGGAATTTTTAGCCTAGCTATTTAATAGTGTATGTAAGAGTATTTTTTATCTTTTACTTGTTTCAGTCATTTGACTATGGCCATGCTGACGCACCACCTTGAAGAATTTTTAGTCGAATGTATCGACCCCAGTATTTCTTTATTTCAGCCTGGTATTAATTCTGTCACTCTCTTTTGCCAAACCGCTAAGTCATGGAGATGCATTAGGAAAATAAACAATACTAAACATTAGGTTCAGTCCCACTGCGTGGCACCTTGGGTAAGTGTCTTCTGCTATAGCCTCGGGCCGACCAAAGTTTTGTGAGTGGATTTGGTAGACGGAAACTGAAAGAAGCCCATCAGATATGTGTGTATGTATGCGCGCGCGCGTGTGATCCCCCACGTCACCAGTTCACAACCAGTGTTGGTGTGTTTACGTCCCCGTAACTTAGCGGTTCGACAAAAGACGCCGAAAGAATAAATACCAGGCTTAAAAAATAAGTACTTGGGTCGATTCATTCGACTACAAAATCAAGGCAGTGCCTCAGCATGGCCGCAGTCTAATGACCGAAACAGGTAAAAGATAAAAAAAAAAAGATTAATGATAAAAGATAATCTATGAACTAGAAACAATAAACAAAAGTATAATTTAAAAGATATTGCCAGAATTTGTGGTTATTTCCAGATATGCAGCAATGACAGCCTCTGAACTTGTTGTGTGTGGGTATTTATGCATATGTATGTGTCGTGTGTTTAGTTTTACTGAACTGTAGCAAGTGAAAGTTGAAAAAGTGTCCAGTAAGAAAAAGGAGATCATGGGGCATTGCTGTTCACATCTATGCTTTGAATATTGTATAGCCATCCTCCTCCTCATCATCAATCTCTTTACACCCATTTTTCCATGCAAGCACGGGTCTGTCAGAATTTGTTCAGATGGATTTTTACAGTTTGATGCTCTTCCAGTTGCTAACCCTCACTTGTTTCCAAGTAAGGTTATATTCCCCCCCCCTCCACCTCCCATGATCGGACATGTTTTCACAGACGACTGGAAATGAAGGACACTGCTTACATGACGATGACATCATGTAATAGTTGGTTACAACTATCGCAACATCAAAGCAAGGAGACAGTAGCACACACGCGCGCGACGTATGTGTGTGTGTGTGTGTGTGTGTACATAGGAGCACAGTTACGACGACGAGGGTCCCAGCTGATACGATCAACGGTACGGCTTGTTCGTGAAATTATCGTGCAAGTGGCTGAGCACTCTACAGACACGTGTACCCTTAACGTAGTTCTCAGATAGATTCCACGTGACACAAGTGTGACCCTTTGAAATACAGGTGGTAGCTGAGTGGACTGCAGCAACGTGCAATAAAGTGTCTTCCTCAAGGACACAACGCATCGCCGGGAATTGAACTCGTGACCTTACGATCGTGAGCCGAATGCCCTTATATATATATAATATATATATATATAAATTGTAAATGCAAAAATAAAAACAAAAACACAAAGGATTCTGCGGTACACGTGTTTCAAGCTTTATAGTTGTTACATCAGTGTATTATTGATAATATAAAGCTATCTTCAGCCGCAAATGTATTCTCTCCCAAGAATTATATCACATAGGCGTTAAAGGAGGAAGAAAGATGAGATATAAGAGGTGAGGTTCCGTTTGGTATTTTGTATTGTGCTATACCTCGTAGAATTCTTAATTTGATATATTTATACATAATTTTCTCGGTACTCCGGAATCCGTCCATACCTTGCCACAATTCAGTGTGTAGTGTTAAGTTGGTGGTTAAAAACAATACAATAAAATAAAATAACAAAAATGAAATAATAATATAAAATAAAATAGGAATATAAAATACTAAGAAGAAAAAATAATACAGATATTCATACAAAAATAAAACTAAAATAAAGTAAAACATAAAAGGAGTCAAATCGGTGGGGTGGGTAATCTAAGAAACAATAAGAGAAAATCTGGATAGTCAAGTAAGATACATCTAAGCTATTTAGACGGGTTGGCGAAGGGTGGTGAGGAAAAATCTAAATGTAGAAGATAAAGCGATAAATAGATATAGATACATAGATCTTAAAGGTCGTAAGGGATAGATATATATGAGCTGTGTCTGTCGTAAATAAGTAGTGTCAGGCCAGCATAAACTTGAAACATGATATTCTTGTGGTGAGTGGTCAACCTAAGCGAATTACAACTTAAGTGTACTAACTTATCTACATACACTTATCTAGATGAAGAAGGGTGAAGGAAGTGGAAAGGGTAATTATAACATAGAAGACCTTAAAGAATGAATAATTAAACATGTCAACAAGAAAAGGGAAATAAAGTATATGGGAGACGTTAAAATTCAAAATACAGAGTATTGGAGGCATTTCGACCGTAGTAATATAGTATAGTAGTGATAGGAAATAATAGAACCCACATTAATAATGTAACAAATAAGAAATAAAATAAGAACTAAAAAATAATAAAAATAAGAGATAAAGAATAAAAAATAAAAATTAAAAAATTAAAAATTAAAAATTAAAGGGAAAATATAAAATATATAACAATTGAGAAAAAGAAATGTATATATATATAATATATATATATATATATATATATCTCAAAAACATTTAAATAAAATAAAATAAAATAAAATAAAATAAAAAAATATAAAAAATATATATATATATATATATAATAAATAAATAAATAAATAAAATAAAAAATAAAATAATATAAAAATAGTGGAATAAAGTAAAAAGGTAAAAATTAAAAAAGAGCCTTGATTAGTGTTATATCGTGTTATAATTATATCGTGTATATATATATATATATATATATATATATATATATATATTATATATATTTATATATATATATATATATGTGTGTGTGTGTGTATGTGTGTGTATGTATGTATAAAGCATATATACGAGGAAGTGCTGAAAAGTTCCTGGTTTTAAGAATATCGCGAAAGACCTGGTTGGATGCCCAACCTTCCGATTTCTTTTGCAGGTCTTAGAAAAACTGCAATAAGTGTGTGAATCTGAGCAGGGAATATGTTGAATAAAATCGTAATCAACTGATCCTCCTGTATTTTCTTTTACCCAAAGCCAGGAACTTTCCAGCACCCCCTCGTTTATGTGTGAGTGTCAGTGTATGTAGACACACACACACATAAAGAAGTTTGACGTGTATATTACAATATATATCGCTGCTATTATGTTAAACTGTCGTATGTCCAAAGTTGACCAAATGCGTTTTTGTCAATATTTATTTTTGCTTGCAATAGCCATTTCTTTTGGTCAAACTATCGTATCTCCTGTTGCTTCACATGCCAAGATATCAAAAAATGTCAAAGTGTAGTACATTTTTGCTATGGAGTGGTGAAACTATTTTATCATTTTCTGAAAAAGCAACGTTTTGAACTTACGACATTTTTGCATAATAGCAACGATATATTATATATTTATTCATATTATACGTCAGGTTTGTTTCTGTTTCTGTCTACCAAATCCACTCACATGGCTTTGCTCGGCTTCTTGGCGTGGAATTATAGTAAAAGATACTTGACTTGTTCCATAAGCAGCTTCCCAGAAATGTTTAAACACTCATTACTTTATAAGTGAACTGTCAAATTCAATGCTTCTGACATCTTCAATATTTCCTGAAACTTAAATTTTTTTATATTTCTTTATATTTTCAGTAAATGAAAAAAAAAAAAAAAGAAGAAAGAAAGAAAAAAATACACACTTAAAAATCAGCAGATTTTGGATTCTTTAAGTCATATACATTTGATGATCCGGATTCCATTGTGCAAATTTTCTGGACAGAATTTCTGGAAACTTTGCTTCCAGAAATCAAACTGGTACCTATTTTATCAGCTTCAAAATGGTGAAAGGCAATGTTGGGCTCAGTGAAAAAAATTAAACAAATATTAAATTTACTTACGTAATAAAATGAAATACAAGTACGCATTTGTACATTAATTAGTACAAATCAGTGGTTGCCAGACATTTTTGGCTGCCACCCCCTTGGCCCCAGGCCACATTCCTAGCACACCCCTGCCTCGCACCTCACTTATCCCCACAAACATAGGCCACTTTTTGCAGCAAATTCAGAACAGGAGTGGCTGTGTGGTAAGTAGCTTGCTTACCAACTATGTGGTTCCGGGTTCAGTTCTACTGTGTAACACCTTGGGCAACTATCTTCTACTATAGCCTCGGGCCAACCACATCCTTGTAAGTAGATTTGGTAGACGGAAACTGAAAGAAGCCCGTCGTGTGTGTGTGTGTGTGTATGTATGTTTGTCCCCCAACATTGCTTGACAACCGATGCTGGTGTGTTTACATCCCCATAACTTAGTGGTGCAGCAAAAGAAACCTATAGAATAAGTACTAGGCTTATAAAGAATCAGTCCTGGGGTCTGATAAAATAAAAGAATAAAAAGACTATATTTCAAAAATAAAACTTGACTTAATAGGCAGGCACAGGAGTGTCTGTGTGGTAAGAAGCTCGCTTCCCAACCACATGGTTTCAGGTTCAGTCCCACTATGTGTCACCTTGGGCAAGCGTCTCCTACTATAACCTCAGGCTGACCAAAGCCTTCTGAGTGGATTTCGTAGGCGGAAACTGAAAGAAACCCGTTGTGTGTATGTATGTACATATGTGTGTGTATATATATATTGATAGGAAGGACAACAACAGAAAGAAAGAGACCTCGATATTATTTAAACAGAGGAATTTATCTGTAAAAATGTGTGACACTTATTCGGTAATACAGTTCTATATTTAAGAGATGAGGAATTATTTACATTATTTACATTATTTACATTTGACGGATATTTGTCCTCATCTTGTTTGTTGATCAGGACAAATATCCGTCAAATGTAAATAATGTAAATAATGTACTTATTCGGTAGTCATGATAAAACTCCGGCATCCGAATCTCGGTGTTTTATCATGGCTACCGAATTAGTGTCACATATTTTTACAGATGGCACTACATCAGTTACAACGACGAGGGTTCCAGTTGGTCCAATCAACGGAACGGCCTGCTCATGAAATTAACATGGCTGAGCACTCCACAGACACGTGTACCCTTAACGTAGTTCTCGGGGAGATTCAGCGTGACACAGTGTGTGACAAGGCTGGCCCTTTGAAATACAGGCACAACACAAACAGGAAGAAAGAGTGAGAGAAGCCGGAGCCTCGTTTAGCTTTGTGCGTTTTCGCTCATTAAACAACCACAATGCCTGGTCTGGTAACCGAAACCGCGATCCTACGACCGCGAGTCCACTGCCCTAACCACTGGGCCATTGCGCCTCCACACACACACACAAACACACACAAACACATACATCATCATCATCCTCATCATCATTGTTTAACGCCCGTTTTCCATGCCCACATGGGTTGGCCGGTTTAACTGAAGTTTGGAGAGCCAGCAGTCGCACCAGGTTCCAATCTGATCTGGCAATGTTTCTACAGCTGGATGCCCTTCCTAACGCCAACCACTCCCAGAGTGTAGTGGGTGCTTTTTACGTTCCACCGGCACAGGAGTCAGTCAGGCGAGCCTGGCATCGATCACGTTCGGATAGAGCTTTTTACGTGCCACCAGCATGGGGGCTAGTCAGGCGGTCCAGGCGTCGATCACGTTCGGATAGTGCTTTTTACGTGCCACCGTGCTCTTAATTATAATTATATTCCCTCTTTACACTTTTACTCGTATATTTGTTTTAGTCATTTGACTGCTGTCATGCTGGAGCTCCGCCTTTAGTCGAACAAATCGACAATAGGACTTATACATTGTAAACCTAGTACTTATTCTATCAGACTATTTTGCCGAACTGCTAATTTACGGGGACGTGAGCACACCAACATCTGTTTCAAGCGGGGGGGGGGGACAAACACAGACACACAAACATATACACATACATGCACACATATATATACGACAGGCTTCTTTCAGTTTCCGTCTACCAAATCCACTCACAAGGCTTTGATCGGTCTGGTGCTATACTAGAAGACACTTGCCCATGGTGCCATGCAGTGGGACTGAAC
>NC_142929.1:47930659-47945659 GCF_046866305.1 Octopus bimaculoides | reverse complement strand
TGCGGTTAGGGTTTTAGGATTACGGTTAAGGTTTTAGGGTTAGGGTTAGGGAATTCCGTCCCTAACCTTAACCGTAACCCTAAACCCTAACCTTTAACCCTAACCCTAACCCTAAAACCCTAGCCCTAACACCCTAGTGAAGATCGTGCGGGTGTTAATCGGAAAATTTACCCAAAATTTTCTCCCTGTGCTTTATTAGTTTTGCTACCCATCTTTCTATCATCTCTTCCACATTTCTTCAGCATTTCTACTGTAATGCCGTTACCATATTTTCTGGAATACAAATCGAATTTTTCGGACCAAAATTCACCGCCAAAACTCATACATCAAGACAACTTTGGAGGACCAAAAAATCCATGTGATATGTAGCGGGATTGGGAAAGATAGAGACAATATTTGAATGTTTACACGTTATACTGAATACTACATCGACGACTTCTGTGCTGGAAAATGCGGTACTTTCTGATGATTTGAAGTTTTTGAAGTGATGCAGAAATATGTCTTATATCTGTTCAAAGTCTCAAGGAAGTTGAAGCTGTTGTTCAGTAAATAAAATTAGCAGACATGTGTGAGGTGATGATTTGACTCATTCTTTAGAGCACTGGATACAAAAACTCGCAGCATTTGTTTAGACGTTCTAAGTTTAACTAACCCGTTGCCTATCCTGTGTTTCATATGAGACACAGGAAATATTTCCATGGCGTCCATGCATCATATCATCATCATCATCATCATCATCGTTTAACGTCCGCTTTCCATGCTAGCATGGGTTGGACGATTTGACTGAGGACTGGTGAACCAGGTGGCTACACCAGGCTCCAATCTGATTTGGCAGAGTTTCTACAGCTGGATGCCCTTCCTAACGCTAACCACTCCGAGAGTGTAGTGGGTGCTTTTACATGCCCCCGGCACGAAGGCCAGTCAGGCAGTACTGGCAACGGCCACACTTGAAATGGTGTATTTTACGTGCCACCTGCACAGAAGCCAGTCCCGCAGCACTGGCAACGATCTTACTCGAATGTCTTTACACGTGCCACCGGCAGGCGACGCTGGGCACAGGTGCCATCGCGATTTCGCTTTTGCTTGCCCCAACAGGTCTTCACAAGCCGAGTTTCATGTCCAATGAAGGAGACGACATTGGCACGAGTACCAGTAGTCGAATTTAGTTTGATTTCACTTGCCTCAACAGGTCTTCGCATATAACACACATTTCAAATTTACTTGCAACCACCAGAGTTACTTGGGACTTATGATAAGAAAGCTTTATACTACCCAGAACGAATGAAATGGGCTAAAAGGCTGAAAACAGTCATGAGCGTTTAAGACAGATTTATGAATATGCTTTGGACAGGCAAAAGGTTACATATCCTGGAGGTCAACTGTTCCTTTCATCCTTTTGAGGGTTAATAAATAATATACCTGTCCAGTACTCGGGTCAGTTCTTTTCTTGGAAAGAAACTATGTTCAAAACTGGAGAGTGATAAGCACTGCCAGATTTCAAATTCCCAAAACACACTATCTCTCAGAGGTACTCCAGTAACACCATCAGAAGATGAGATCCTAAGAGAAGAAGGAAGAATGATTTGGTATATAAGAACAATGTTTCCCAGCCACTAAGCACTTGGTTTTTAAGGGAAAAATTTTGACTGGAGAGAAGGAATTTGATTTTTCTTAAAAAAGAAAAATCAATTTCTATATTAGATAATTTGTATAACTTTGATGTATAAATATATGCAGAGATGCTGAAAAGTTCCTGGCTTTGGGTAAAAGAAAATAAATATAGGAGGATCAGTTAATCATGATTTTATTGAACATATTCCCCTCTCAGCTTCACACACTTATTGCAGTGGTACTTCAGTTTATCTAAGCCCTACAAAAGAATTCGGAAGGTTGAGCTTCCAACCAGACCTTTTGTGATATTCATAAAGACAGGAACTTTTCAGCACCCCCTTGCATCTCTGTGTGTGTGTGTATATATATATATATCATCATCATCATCATCATATATATATATATATATATATATATATATATATATATATATATATATAAAGGAGACCACTATCTTCTTCTAGCACATTAACAATCCACCTTGTGGTCTCCTTTATATATACATATACAATAATCCTTTGAGATCTCAGATATTTTTTCTGAATCTCCTTGGTTCTTTTAATGTGCATGTTTCATGGTATTAAATTGATATTAATTAATATCCAATATTTTACCCTACTGTTTTAATTCATATATATATATATATGTATATATATATATATATATATATATATAATAATACAAACAATATATATACATGTATACACACATATATGTACATACTTACATCTACATGTGTATATACATGCATATCAGGGTACAGGATGTTAGAACAATAAACTACAGACAACGGAACGAACACATAGGAAAACGGAAAGCCCGTTGGAATATCCCTTCATCAGCTGTCTCTATTCTATCTAGACGTTTCGACACATCCAGGGTACAATGGGTAAATTGTTACCATTTTATGTTTTTAATTTTGCACATGTGCATTGTTTGTTTTTGATTTTGTCGACTATGCAGTATGTTAGGGTCAGTTGGGCACCGTCTGTGAGAAAAACAGCACCATGATGCAATTCACTTTGCCAGTAATTTGGAAATGGCATGCTGTACTGCTTGGCATTTGTGACAGAAGCTCCAATACGAACATTTTAGAGTGTTTGGGTGTCAATCTGACGACATGTACCGAGAGTGATAAATATCAAACATCCAGTCAACAGTCAAGGTGTTCGGAGTGATCACAAGTGATGGCAACTTTATGTTTCCATTCATCTTCCCACACAGCTTCAGGCTCAACACAGAGATCTACACCAAGTGCCAGGAAGAGGTAGTGCTGCTCTGGGTCAAGAAGGTGGCTGCTGGAACACCCTGTGTCTGACAACAGGACTCTGCACCATGCCACACAAGCAGGAGAACCCAGTCATGGCTGTCAGACAATTTTTGTGACCACATCACCTCTAACATCTGGCTACCTAACTCCCCAGACTGCAACCTCCTTCATTATTTTGTGTGGGACAGTTGAGTGAGAGACCAACAAAACTCCTTGTAACACCAAACATGAACTGAAGGCAAGGATTATGGCAGTGTTCACCAACTTAAACAAGGAAACTGTCCAGAAGAGTTACAGGAGATTCTGTCCGAAGGCTGTGGTTGAAGCCTAATAAATTTACTCTTTAATATTTCAAGATATTTTTATGTAATTTTGGTAAATATATCTGTTAAAATGAGATGTCAGTGTTATTTTGATTTTTGCGTAATTTAGACGACAGTTTATTCACCACACCCTGTATATATATATATATATATATATATATACATATATATATATATATATGTGTGTGTGTGTGTATATGTATATACATATATATACATACTTCATTTTTATATCTGGTTTACAAGATTCTTTATGTGAATTTGTGTGTTGAAACAAATTTTGGTGTGTCTAGGAAGAGTCTCACACAAACATACACATGAATGCACACTGGCACAAATACACATGCATGCATACAAGGTCTCAAACAGACAAACGTGGCTTCTGTAATGGACTAAGTTGAAGTCATTGAAAAGTTTACAAGTAGCAACGAAAGAGCTTTGACAAACAAAATGAAAACAAATGACTTACTGTTTAACCAACTTGAAACAAACAGTAGATCCGTTAGTTGAATAATCAACCAAGTGACTAATAATAAAGAAGAAGAATTAAACTAGTGCATGTGTTAACAATACTGGCAAAATGACTCTCCCTAGACACAGCAATGTGTGTGTGTGTGTGTGTGTATTTTTCTTTTTATTCCTTTTCTTGTTTCAGTCATTTGACTGCAGTCATGTTGGATCACTGCCTTTAGTCAAGCAAATTGACCTCAAGACTTATTCTTTGTAAGCCTAGTACTTATACTATCGGTCTCTTTTGCATAAACACACCAGCATCGGTTGTCAAGCAATGTTGGGGAGACAAACACACACACACAAACATAGGCATACACACACACACACACACATATATATATACATATATAGGAAGGGCTTCTTTCAGTTTCTGTCTAGCCAATCCACTCACAAGGCTTTGGTTGGCCTAAGGCTATAGTAGAAGACACTCGCCCAAGGTGCCACGCAGTGGGACTGAACCTGGAACCAGTTTGATACCCCTGTAGTTATTTCTGTCTGATGCATCACCTTTACCTTTGTAGCAGTTGGCTATTGTGCTGCTACACCAGTCATTGGCTATGACTCCTTCATGAACCACCTGATTTACAATATAGGTGACTAGGCTATAACCCACACCACCAGATATTTTAAGCATCTCAACAGTGATTCTTGATGAGTCGGGGGCTCTTCCTGACTTCATATCCTTAATTGCTTTATCTACCAGGGTGCTATCGATTTGGGTAGCTGGTCTCTCAACTGAGTCAACATTTGGCATGCTCACCTCCTCCCATTCATTCTCTATATTCAGCAGCCTTTCATAAGCTTCTTTCTTTGCAGAATCATTAAATGCAAGTGCACCATCATCCATCCGGACACATTTCTCTCCTATGACATCACAATTTTCTCACACACACTGTCTTGCAATCTGAAATACTTCAGTTCTTTGGTCCTCACATCACTGAACATTGGCAAACTTCTTTTCTGCTTCTTCCTTGGCTATATATACCTGTCTCCCAGCCTCACTTCTGGCTATCAGGTACAGTTCCCTGCTATCCCCACTCTTCCAGGTTTTCCTGGCATGTTTCATTGCTCTAATGGCCCTCTCTACAGTATTATTCCACTACCACGTTACCCTAGGTCTTGAAGGGACTTTGCACACAGATTTGGTCTTTAGCGCTCAGTAAGCTGTCATATAGGAATTTCCAGTTACCCTCTATGTCACAAGTTTGTAGCTCCTCCATATATGGACACTGAACGAAGACTGTCGTATATATGTATGTGTGTGTGTGTGTGTATATGTGTGTCTATATTTGTCCCCCAGCATCGCTTGACAACCAATGCTGGTGTGTTTACATTCCCATAACTTAGCAATTCAGCAAAAGAGGCCGACAGAATAAGTACTAGGCTTACAAAGAATAAGTCCTAGGGTCAATTTCTTTGACTAATGGTGGTGCTCCAGCATGGCCACTGTCAAATGACTGAAACAAGTAAAAGAGTATATATATATATATATATATATATATATATATACACACCTACTCATACACAAACACACAGACACATACAAAGAAAAAGCTGATGTCTGCTTTGCTTTAACAATTGTAGAATTGTAGAATTTCCAGCTACGCAGAAACAATGGAACATTAATACAAGCATCCCAAACATTAAGGTCACCTCTGGTTATGGAAGTGCACCCTTATGGAAACTTGGCTGAATTTTAACGATTTAAAAATTAAACTTTCTTTTTAACCAAACGTCTGACTCTTTTAAATCTTGCAATGTCTAGAGTGAGAACAATACATGACAATAGGGATAAAATTAAGTCAAGTACTTGCTCGGGTCTTATATTTTAATAGATTTAATGTGCTTCTTAAATTGGAGTGGCCTCTGAGTGTGCAGATCGAGTATCAGACTTGATGTAATTTCCTGATAAGTACGTTGATAATTTTAGGAAAAAAAAGTTAAATGTTTGTATCACAATTTGCAAAGAAAGGAAAATTTTGATGAAAAACTTTCTAGCTAGCAAATGCCAGTGCGAGAGGTTTAAGAAGCTTAAATTTGCACAGTATGAAAATGTCTGGTTAAAGGTAGCACTGATACAGATATACACATACATATATTCATGCATGTGTATATATATATATATATATATATATATATATATATATATATATATATATATATACATACAGGGACATAACACTCCAATTGTCAAGCGATGTTGAGAGGACAAGCACACACACACAAACATATACACACGCATACATTTATATGTACAACAGGCTTCTTTCAGTTTCCGTCTACAAAATCCACTCACCACACATATATATATATACAATGGGCTTTTTTGGGGCATTGGTTGCCCCAAGGCTATAGTAGAAGGCACTTGCCTAAGGTGGCATGCATTGGGACTGAACCTGAAACCATGTGGTTGGAAAGCAAACTTCTTACCACACAGCCATGCCTGCACTTAATATATATATATCAATGTGTGTGTGTTTGTCCCCACATCACCACTTGATGACCAGTATTGGTGTGTTTACATCCTTGTAACATAGCAGCTTTGCAAAAGAATCTGATAGAAGAAGTGCTTGGCTTCAAAAATAAGCCCTGGGGGTCGATTTGTTCTACTAAAACCCTTCAAGGCAGTGCTTCAGCATGGCTGCAGTCAAATTACTCATAGAAGTAAAAGAATAAAAGAATATATATATATATATATATTGTGTCTTAAGAGGATCATTATGGCAACAATAAGCACACACACACACACACACACACACTGGTGCATGTGTTATTGTTGGCGTAATAACCTTCCCAAGACACAAGATGTATTTCAACACATGAATTCGCATAAAAAATCTTGCAAACCAAATACAAAACCGAGTAAGTGTGTGTGTGTGTGTGTGAATGACGAACTTTCCTGTTGAAGACAATGTATGAGAGTTTAGCTTTTACTGAATGACCTGCACAAATGATTTTTTTTTTAGGGACCAAATGTATGTGCTGCACATTAACTTACTTCCTCCATCAAATTAATGTTGCCTGTACAGGTACATGGTGTACCATGCCTCAGGTGTCAAAGTGGTCACAGAGGAATGTGAGATGAAGTGTTTTGCTCAAGAACGCAACACACTAACCATTCTAGAAATTGAAACCATATATTATATTGATAGATAGATAGATAGATAGATAGATTGATAAACAGACAAAAATATATACATATGGATATATATATATATATATATATATATATATATATATATATATATATATATATATATACATATAGACACAAATAAATACATATGTACAAACATACATGTTTATATACATACATATATTGAATTGTACCCACATATATCCACATACACACACACATGCACATGCACACACACATACACATTCATGTATATAATTTATGGCTGAGCATATACACAAAAATATAGGTATATTGCTGCATGTATACAAATGCACAAATATTTGAATACTGTATAACCATGCCTATAGGAAAAAATATAGATCTATACAACCACACATGAACATGTAATTCAACATAAAAATACTCGACAGTATATGAAATGGATTTCCATTCATAACATACGCAATCATGAAATGATGCATAGCATGGAATGAAATGCAAAACACAAAATAAATGTGTAAACAAATATACGAGAAAGCAATATATCTAAATAAATAAATAGATGCACGCATTTGTCGAAAACAATATATAAATTATAAATTACATAAAATGCATAGGAAAGGAACAAATATAAATACAAAGTCAATCTGCCACGAGAGTTCATTTGTGCAAATTGTACTGCAAAAGTAGGCCAAAACTAAAACATTAAATTTGCATCAAGTGGAGTGAGTATAGGTCATTAATAAAATTAGGAAAACTGAAAAGTAATAATGTCTATCATGCAGTAATGAGGTATTATTGACTAAGGATAGTACCAAGCTTCATAAAAGTTTTCCCTGTACTACTCTCTCATTAATATCTCATTACTGCTTGATATACATTATTAAATTTAATGTAGAAGCGTATAAAGTAAGAAAAGAAACATTGTGTTTATTTGTAGAAGTTGCAACATGCAGAGTATGGGAGCATGATAAAAGTGAAAGATGGCTACATGTATAGCATTAATATAGAAGGTGGAAAGATGAGAAAAAGGAAACACAACCAATCAAAACACACACACACAAATACAAAAGGTTATAAAAGATTTGGTCACAGAAATTGTAACAGAAGTAAACAAAATCTAAAAATTCATAGGTATGGTCAGACGCGTGACAAGTTCCTGTAATTGTGAATAGCATGATCCACAAGGTAGCATGAAAGGTTGTAAAATAAATTTCCTTTGATAAGAAGATGAGGAAACCAATTCTAATTCTTAATTTAAAAATACTGAACAGGTTAACATCAACACAAATTTCATTGATAGTTTTTAATATAAACAGATGTGAATTCAGTTATTTGGCAGCTAATATTATAATTACAAATACCATTATTCTTTAAATCTCAGATGTACTTGGAAAGGGTTGTTGCACCAGTTTAGTTTTCTTTATACCAGAATGAAAAAGTATGCTGGTTATATCTGAATTCAAAAGCTTTCCCCATGAAGCCAATATAGCATTTTGTACAATCATTGTTTCTAGTGGAAACTTTAGCACAGTATATGGCACTCAGCTAGAAATATTTAACATTTATAAGACTAATTTTATTAGTATGACAACTACATTGTAATAATAAATCCTGCGTGATAATGGATGTTAATTTAGTCCTATTAATTATTGTCCAAAGAAAGAAGTAAAATCATTAATATGGCTATGACTTACCTTAACACTATTCATATGAATTTTATGAGATTTATGGCTAATAGGAAAGTGCTTACTGATTGATTAAGTTTAGAAAGAAACAGGCAATATTAGAAGTAACATTCCAACTGAAAAGTGGAGACAGAGTTAATATCATTGGTTCCAGTTCATGACTTGTACTTTACTTTATCAATCCTAGTGTCTCTATTCATTTGGTATAGATTTAAGTTTTATAAGCGACTGAAGCAAAAGTAGGGCATTGTCTTGAGAATACCCATTGACACAAGAATGTGTTTACTTCTGTCCTCTTGTTTCCAGGAAAAAAAAAAGATTGTCCTTTAACCTTTTGGCATTTAGATTATTCTGTTAAATATAATGCTTAGCTTTTCAATTGTTTTGTCTTAACCAAGCATCACCTCATAACTGAGAGATTTTGATGATGTGATTATTTATTTTCAGGTTGACATCATCGGGTAGATGTGAAAGACCAAATCTGGTCGGTTTGAACATAGAACAGGTAGAATATTTTAGCCAGATATGGCCAGTTGAAATGCTAAAGGATTAATTATTGTGTGAGTGAATCTCCTCTTCTTACTGAAGGCTGGTTGCAGTTGGCTTTATGCAATTGTTTACCTGTCTATTGAAGCAAAGACGGTTTCATTCAAACAAATATTTATGATATATAGTATTTAGATTTAGTATACTTCCCCTGGCCTTGTTTCTTTTTCTCAAATTCATTATGCTGGCTACTCAGATATTTCTCAAAGGTCTCTTTTATTATATGTATAATTATACATGCATGCATAAGTACATGTATGTAATGTGTGTGTGTGTGTGTGTGTGTACGTGTGTGAGAGTGTGTGTGTGTGTGCGTAACCTATGCAGAAGATATACAAACAGGGCAATTTTTTAAAAACTATTTCTCAGTTGACTGAAAAGTGACAAACAGCCTTAATTGATTTTCAAACCTAATTGAGTTCTCATCTGAAGTGTCTACATCACTTAAACAATCCCAGAGGAACAAGTAGCCAATCTGTCTTCATGCACAACAAATCCAGTGACTTCAGAGAAGTGGATATGTATGTATTTATGTACTACTATCTAATCCGTGTGTGTGTGTGTGTGTGTGTGTGTGTGTGTGTGTGCGTGCTATGATTTGATAAGCAGTGCTGAATAATATTTTATAAGCTTAAAGCTTATAAGCAATCACTGTGTGTTAATTGAAAAAAAATAGTCTAATAATTGGGGCGTTTACCATATGCAAGGGACTTGAACCTACACTTCTCTGTTTTTGTGAAAACACTTGTCACAAAAGCAGAGAGGTATGAGTTTGAGCCCCACGCCTACAGAAAACCCACTTTTCTTGCCAAGAGCTTATATGTCCCACAACACACATTGGTCAAAATGAATTGCAAGTATTCTCTTTGTCTTAATATTCCGAGATCAAGTTCCACTAAGCTCAGCTTTGTCTGTCATCTTTTCAGAGTTGATAAATAAAGTTCCAGTTCTCTACTGGAATTGACTTTTATTTATTAATTTTCTTTTTCTTTGTCACACTTTCTTTCTGTTTCTCTCTTCTTCTCTTTTAGGAAGAAATTGGAAGTGATGAAAACTGAAGAGGGTCTCCACTATATCTAAAAGTGCCTAGGACACATAGTATATTATGAGACAGTACCCCTATGACCATATCAAGTAGTTCTGGATCCAAGGCAAGGCAAATTAAAAATACAGTGATACCTCACAGTACAAGGCCAATTCAATCCATGACTGATCTCATTTTATGATTTACTTGTTTTACAAATAAATATTCTCCATTGAAATTAATTAAGGTATTATTAATCCATTCTAGCCCCACAAAACCACCCGAAAACAATTTTTTATGGGTTTTAAAATGGAAAAGGTGCAGTTACAAGGAAAATGACAATTATAAAACCAAATAAAAGGCAATGCAAAAGAAATATGTAAACCAGTTTCATTAATTGAATTACCTTAATGATGGGACAATTTGTGTACAAGGAAGACAATGGAAATTTGAAGAGAAGGATTACTGTTTGAAATGAGAATTTCCTTCCATTAAGACTTCAGAAAGAACAATTTCTGGCATTTTCTCTCTCCTCTTAATTTTGGCTTTTTTCACACTTGCAGGTCATTTCATTAGAAACATATCAAGAGAAGTCTGCTTTTTCCTGCCTTTCAAAATGTTACAAAAATGCGTCAGAGCAGTGTCATTAAATAAAGCAGCTGCACGACCTACAGATAAATTTTCAAGATGACTTTTTTCTACAAATTCAGAAGCATACTGCCACTTTACCAACATTGCCTTTGTGTCACTCGTAGAGATAACCTTCTCCATTACACTGTCCTCCTCCAGGAACCAATCTCTTCCACTGCATCCAAATGCTGCTGCTACTGAGGCTGCTGGTGTTCATCTGTCATCAGCTCCTCTGAGTGTTCCTTGACGAGATTGTTAATGTTCCCATCATCAACCTCGAGGCCATGACCTTGCCAAGAGACACTATCTCCTTGACTACAGGTGTCCCAGACTTAATCTCCTCAAAGTTTCTTTCAGATATGCAGTCAGGCCCCAGTTTTCTCCATGCAGGATTCAGTAATCTCCTCATTTTTACCTTGCCAGGCCATATCAATGATTTTCAGGTGGTTAACAATATTGTAGTACTCCTTCCAAAACTCACAAATAGTTAGATTTATATTTTTGGTGACTTCAAAGTACTGACAAAACAGGTGTTTGGTGTATAATTTCTTAAAATTAGAAATCACCTGTTGCTCCATGGGCTGTAAGATAGGGGTGGTGTTGTGTGAAAGGTACAGAACTTTTTATGAATTTAAGTTCTTCCAGGCTATCATCTTTGAGGTTAGGAGGGTGAGCTGGAGCATTATTGAGGATTAGGAGAGCCTTGAGAGGAAGACCGTTCCCTTCCCCAGAAGGAACTTTTTCAGTGCTGGTCCAAAGACAAGTTCAACCCACTCAGTGAAGAATTACCTGGTGACCCAAGTTTTAATGTTTGCCATTCACATGACTTGCAACTTCTCTTTCAGAATTTTGTGCAACTTGAACCCTCATGGGTTTTCAGAATGGTAGATAAGGAGCAGCTTAATCTTCAAGTCTCCATTTGCATTGGCACAAAGGGCAAGAGTTAGCCTATCTTTCATGGGCTTGTGGCCTGGCATTTTCTTCTCCTCTGCATTTATGTAGGTTCTTCTGGGCATTCTTTTCCATAAAAGGCCAGTTTCATCACAGTTGAATACCTGTTGTGCAATGAAATGACAAAATTCGCATATGACATCCTCAGCTGCCTTCATGTCAGAACTCGCTGCTTCTCCATACCTGATGATGCTATGAATACCAGTCCTCTTCTTGAAATTATCAAACCAACCACAACTGGCCTTAAATGTGTCTGCCAATGTCTCCTCTGTCGATGTTCTAGGGTTCTGCTTCAGGGGACCCCCATAAGGCGTTCGCGCTTTCTCACATATGATGGTCTCCGTAATTGTATCCTCTGTGAGTTGCTTCTCATTGATTCATTCTCCATAGACAGATGTACATTACTTAGAGAGCCTGAAGACAACCTTCGCTGTTGTAACGGCTTTGATCTCATCCTTTTACTTGAGGATGGCGCAGATTGTTGACGTGCTTTGATCATATTGATGTGCTATGTCCACACTCCTCTCTGATGCTTATCAATGATTTCCTTCTTCAATTCTATTATAATCAGCTTTTTCTTCTCAGCACTGTTCTTTGCACTAACCCTTTTAGGATCCATGGCTAACACAACTAATTATTATAAAATAATAGCAAAAAACGCACAAAACTAAAAAAAAAAAACTAGGTAAAACATAATAAGGATGCTGCCACAGTGAGATAAACACATGAACTGAATGAGTGGATGCTGCGCTTTTTGGGAGAGTGTGTGCGAACTTAACGCCGACTAGCAGTCGCTTGTATGAAATTCTCTTGTTCTGCAGATTTCTGCTCGTACTTCAAGACAAAAATTCACAGGAGCCTCAGCTCATACAGCAAATTACTCAAGCAATGGTGCACTCATACTGTAAGGTTCTACTGTTATAGCTTATGTATAATCTACACAATTTGAAGTCAGATTTAGGAAGTTATTTGCAATAAACCATAAATTATAAACTACCTTGACATAAAATCATTAAAGTCCGAAAGAAAGATAGGCTGGACACTAAAATAATTAATTGAAGTTGACTGCTATAGTATCAGCCAAGTGCTAATATGCACTGAATTTTTCTGGTTGTGTGCCTATGTTACAAGTTATTATTACAAGGGTGAAGGTTGGTGAGCTGGCAGAATTGTTAGCATGTTGGACAAAATGCTTAAGGCATTTCTTCTGGCTTTACGTTCTGAATTCAAATTCTGGTGAGGTCAACTTTGCCTTTCATCCTTTAGGGTCAATAAAATAAGTATCAGTTGAGTACTGGAGACTGGGTGGGGGGATCAATATAATTAACTAGTTCCTTCTCTACCCACCTCCTTAATACTTCAGGCCCTGAACCTATTGTGGAAAGAATTACTCGAAGGGTGAATGGTAGTTTGGGAATTAACTCATAGAACATGGAATTAAATAGCTTGTAACACTGAGATTTGTTCCTTTTAAGTTTCTCTCAACACATCAGCTTTGTCTGTCATCCTTTCTCTTTTACTCTTTTACTTGTTTCAGTCATTTGACCGCGGCCATGCTGGAGCACCGCCTTTAGTCGAGCAAATCGACCCCAGGAATTATTCTTTGTAAGCTTAGTACTTATTCTATCAGTCTCTTAAGCCGAACCCCTAAGTTACGGGGATGTAAAAACACCAACATCGGTTGTCAAGCGATGTTGGGGGGACAATCACAGACACACAAACATATATATACATATATATACATAAATATACATATATACGACGGGCTTCTTTCAGTTTCCGTCTACCAAATCCACTCACAAGGCTTTGGTCGGCCCGAGGCTATAGTAGAAGACACTTGCCCAAGGTGCCATGCAGTGGGAATGAACCCGAAACCATGTGGTTGGTAAGAAAACTACTTACCACACAGCCACTCCTGCACCTATTCTGTGTCAATAAAATAAATATCAATCAAATTATTGGATACAACATTACTCTGCTCATAAAGTTTGTGGTTGTGTGTCTGTTAGAAAACATTATTACATTATTATTGTTTTTCATCCTTTCAAGTTCAATGAAATAAGAACCAGTAGAGCACTGGTGTTGCTGTAATTGACTAATTCTCTTCTCCACCTAAAATTTCAAGCCTTGTGCCTATAACTGGAAAGGATTATTGCTATTACCAGTAAAGGTATTTTAGCATTTAAATGTTTATTTTTTGTTGGGCAAAATATGTATATATGTATACACATTTTCTCTCTCTCTCTCACGCACAAACACACATGCATAAATACATATACACATATGCATATATTCTATGTATGTATACTCTCTCTTTACTCTTTTACTTGTTTCAGTCATTTGACTGTGGCCATGCTGGAGCACCGCCTTTAGTTGTGCAAGTCGACCCCAGGACTTATTCTTTGTAAGCCTAGTACTTATTCTATCGGTCCCTTTTGCCGAACCGCTAAGTTACAGGGGACGTAAACACACCAGCATCGGTTGTCAAGCGATGTTGGGGGGACAAACACAGACACACAAACATATGCACACACACACACACACACATATATATATATATATATATATATATATATATATATATATATATATATATATATATATATATTGGAGCCTGGTGTAGCCTTCGGGTTCCACCAGTCCTCGGTCAAATCATCCAACCCATGCTAGCATGGAAAGCGGACGTTAAACGATGATGATGATGATGATATACATATATAAGACGGGCTTCTTTCAGTTTCTGTCTACCAAATCCACTCATAAGGCTTTGGTCAGCCTGAGGCTATAGTAGAAGACACTTTCCCAAGGTGCCATGCAGTGGGACTGAACCCGGAACCATGTGGTTCGTAAGCAAGCTACTTACCACACAGCCACTCCTACGCCTATATATTATGTCCTTATATAAATAGGATGTTCAGGCGAAACTTGGCAGTTTACACAAAAGGAAAAGAAAACACAATATCCTGTCCCAAAATATAAGTATTATATCATCATCATCATCACTGTTTAACATCTGTCTTCCATGCTGGCATGGGTTGAACAGTTTGATAGGAGCTAGCCAGGTAGAAGATTACATCAGGCTTCTGTGCCTGTTTTGGAATGGTTTTTATGGCTGGATGCCCTTAACACCAACCACTCAGCAGAGGGGACTGAGTAGTTCTTATGTTGCACCAGCACAGGTAAGACCAATTTTGGTATGGTTTTTACAGCTGGATGCTGGATGCCCTTCCAAATGCCAATCACTTCACAGTGTGGACTGAATGCTTTTTACGTGACACCAACACTGGCAGGGTTACCAAGTAACTCTACTATAGCCTCGGATTGAC
>NC_142929.1:47903159-47925659 GCF_046866305.1 Octopus bimaculoides | reverse complement strand
TTTACATTATACAAAGGAAGTTTTACTAATTTAAGTTTGACTATAAGTTGAGCAATATATATATATATATATATATATATATATATATATACATATATATATATATATATATATATATATGTTATTTCTAATATCATATACTGTTTCTAGAAAGTTCAATATAATCTTATTAACAGTATTAATAACTAATACATTGAACACAGTTTGTTTTCTCGATTCTTCGAAACTCGTTAGAAAACAGCTGGTTCGTAGACGACGACTTTAAAAGTTTTATTCTTTAGTTACCAGACTCATTGAATATATAAACTTATAATTCATAAACATTTTCGTATTCTTCACATTTTTACTGTTCACTTCCATGTATTTGAGATATTTTTTTTATTTAATGTATATTACACCATCATCGATCGTGGACTTCGATGGCTAGATTATACATCACAGACGTTATGCAGTTAAAGCTTACGAGTCCTCACACTGTTGATTTAAATATATCAATCCTCTTAGATAATTCACTAATCTTTTTTTTAAAAAGTGACTATATTAAATAAAGCTGGTGAAAAAAAAAAAAAAAAGAAACAAAAAACTATGTGCGTAATCATTTAATTGTAACTGCTGATGATAAACTTGAGGGAAATTCACTGTAAATACTGAGTTGGAACGAGGTTGGATGTAGACTCCTAGCTATTTGGTATCTAAATAAGGTTATCTTGTATTTTGAACTGCGGTAAATTGTAAATCATCAGTGAATGAATATTCTTGATAATTGAACGAACAAGATAAAACCTTAATCTACAATCTGATCATTTCTGACTAATGACTTAACATATTTTGGGAGCAATTTTTCTTTTCTTTATTGTATCAATTATCAATGGGAGTCTTAAAATGTGATTGAGTTACTTGTCCATTATTACTGTTTATGCTTATGGTTTCACTTAATTCTCACTGTCGAGTTTGAAGTACAACAATAATAAAAAAAAAAAAAAGCCACCAAGTGTGTTCGTGTCAGCTTCTTGTCTTGCCTGCCCTGTTACCTTGTAATTTTCTAGGACTAATGATAATTTCCCTTTCAAAATAACACTTGTGAAAGACAGTGGTAGACTGTGGGTAGCCATATTTAAGACTACCCAAGATGCTTTTTTGTTCTCTCACCGTCTTTTACTCTGTCTTTCTCTACTATTTGTCATCAGATGGTTGTTGCTCGCTCCTTGCTGAGTTACCCCCAATGGTTGTTTGTTATATTAGTATCCTGTGTAATGTGTCCCGCAGTCTTCCTTCCATATCCTTTTTATTCTTCTTGGAGGGCATTGTGACAAATCTTTGTCAAAGTTGGCCAAATTTTCTTCATGGCAGTGGATATTTAAACCACACAGCTGCTCGTTTTATTAAAAAGAAAAACTACTTAGCAGTTAAAAATCGTAAAATATAACCGTAAATTTTACAATCTTTAATAAAACTGATTGAGAGGGCACAAATTGAAGTTGGTATTCTGCAGTGCTTCGTCAACAATAGCTGTAGGCCATGTTAACTTTCTCAAACATATGGAGTGATTGTGTTGGAGACCTGAGTGTCGTGTAAGCCGGCGATTCTCTCTACCATTTCTACCGTTATGTAGCTATAGGTAATCTGGACATGTATGTATATACATATGTTCTCTGACCGCGATAATTTACAACCTTCATATATATATATATAAGAAGAATTTTTTTTCTTGATATTCGATGTGGTGGGTGGTTGTGAAGAATGACAGATCTTAACGCTTTATCAGTTGACACGATTTAGGATTTTAGCCACTCTAAAGGAACATCGAAGAAAAAAGAAATTACAGAATGTATAAAGGACATTGTTATTCGGCTTCATATATATATACATATATATATATATATATATATATATATATATATATATATATATATATATATATATATATATGGTGATATTTTTTTTGTTTCGTCTTTTTCTCAATTCGACTACAGTGAAATGTTTTTTGCCTGTTGGTATCGTGTGAAAGTTGGCAGGAAGGAATGTGTTCAAATTAGGAGTTGTCTGCGTGCCACACTGCTGGTAGTTGTCTGTAATGTTGTAATAGCAGTAGTAGTAAGTACTTCGTTCCAGCAAGTCAGCTACTAAACACTAACAAAATAACTATATTTAGTGCCCCCCTCCTTTTCCCAATCAAGGCCAGGTTTTACCATTTTCATAGAACGAACAGATATTGTGGTTGTTTTCTGTTCAATTATATTTCAACTAAGTTTTTCATTAGCTGTTATCTTAAATGATGATAATAATCACCATCCATCTTATGGTTCTCTACCTGTCACATTTCCCTTTCATTTGTATGTGTGGATTGTTTGATTGAAAGCAAAAGTGGAAGAAGGATCAGCTATTAGGTTTCCTAGTTCTCCCCCTCCTTGGTTTCAGTTGCCTTCTAAAATGTCTCTAGATTGCTTTCGTTTCTTTCCTGCTTCTCCTGGTGGCTATGCGTTGTTACATGGTCTTGGGGTATTTCCATCCCAGTCATTTCCTATAACATCTGTTTAGGTTTTTTTCTATCCGACATTACTGACATATAACCTGTTCTCGATGCTTCCTTAGGCTTTTAAAAATCTTGGTTTTGTTCCAAACCTGCTGATCACTTGTTTAATCTTTTTTCTCTATTTCTTGAAGTTTTTCTCGGACATTTTCGAGGAGACTTCATGATTTTTAATTTCTTTTTTTTTCGTCATAAAGCTTTTTATCCTCGATTGTGAATCAGTGTACACTCAGAGAAACTGCGAACTATGCCTGTGTTTAGGAACAATTATCATATACGCAAATGTTTTGGTAGATTTAAAACATGTTTTAGTAACTGTTGTACCCAGTTTGTGTAAACCAGGTACCTGAAATCCTTTTTCGAGAAGCGGACCTCATGAGACATGGCTCAATCATCAATCGGGAGGGCCGCACTACTAAACAATTTCAAAGTAATTTTTCGTTAGGCGTGCCATTTAGCAGATTGCCCACGGCTGGCCTATACTGTGTGAGCGAATACTATTATTGATGTTTTCTGTTGCTGCTAGCGGTCAGTTTGACCGGCCTCTTGAGTATTATCAGCATTGCAATGTACTTTCCAGCCCGTGATGTCGGTCAGCGACTCCCCTGTTCGATTTACTGTTAACTTTTTCCCAGGGAAATGCTGGGAGACACTTTATTTCGGCTAGCACCCTATTCCGCTCAATTTGAACTTGTTTAGCGAGTCTTGTTATGCGTTGAAGCAGACGTTTCGACTTGTTAGAAACAACAGTGTAATTTCACCCGCAACACACTCCTTCGTAAAAATGACCCCTCCCCCTACTTATTGGCCATAAGTAGCCTTAGAATATCTAATAAAAGGTACGGGATAGTTTTCATAACTACGGCAAATAACTGATCTCATATCGCCGCTTGTTCCGAAGCTGATCAGAGGGTAAATAACAACTGTTGTTGGTCATTAAATGCATTCATTCCTCAGTTTAACAGCATGTTAACCTAATGTCACTCGATATATGCGATCAATATTCATAATCTCCTTTTATTGTCTTTTTTTTTTTTGAAAAGATAACTGGTTTCAGTCGAAATAAGTTATCTGTATGTAGTGTAATCATGTTATTAATTGTAGTTCATATAACTATCACTTCAGTCTTTTAATATGTATTTTTTTTGTATTATATGGAAACAAACTCCTGTTTAGTCTTAATCTAGAAGACATACGTGTGCGTATACAGTGTATACATATATACATAATGTATGTGTATATATATATAGTTTACATATGTATATAATGTATGTGTATATATATAGTGTACATATGTATATAATGTATGTGTATATATATAGTGTACATATGTATATAATGTATGTGTATATATATAGTGTACATATGTATATAATGTACGTGTATATATATAGTGTACATATGTATATAATGTATGTGTGTATAATATATAGTGTACATATGTGTATAATATATATAGTGTGTACATATGTATGTATGTGTATGTATATATAGTGTTCATATGTATAGAATGTATGTGTATGTATATATATATATAGCGTGTACATATGTATATATATATAGCGTGTACATATGTATATATATAGTGTGTACATATGTATATAATATTTGTGTGTATATATATATATATATATATATATATATATATAAACACATTGTTTAAGAAACACAGCTGACGAGTTTCTGGCGAATTTAGAATACTGGGCAACATTTACGTTTGTTTTAAGTTCAAATCCCAGAAGTACTTATGGAGTCAACGGGGTTTTCCTGTACGTGGTAAAAATAGCATCGCCCTCAAATCACACCCTTATCGTCTTAAAAGGAAGGACACATTGGATAATGTAGTAGGTACTCGGTGCATCGTCTTACCACAAAAATACGGTATTGTCTCGTCCCGTAGGTTTTTTTTTCTAAGTCAGTATCAATGAAGTACCTTCTTGGGGTCGATTTCACCACATCCCTCTTAATATATGACCTTCTGTCAATGTAAGAAGTTATGTTCATTAATGTAAGGAATTCCAACAATCAATGTATCATATCCTTTCGCAATATGCAGGCTTATCTCCAAATATGGTACTTATATCATCAGTATAACGTGCCAATGACTCTAGGAGTGGTTCTCTTGTTTATATATTTAGAATTTACAGCAGTTTTTTTACAACAGCTTTTAATTTTATTCCTTAATAATACTTCAGCTGGGTTTTTTTTTTTTTTGCAGTTTGTATTTTAACAATTGTGATAACGCTGAGGTTTGTTTAATTTGAGGTCTGTTCATTTCTGATCGAGTAGAGACTATGTTATTCAGTACTAAATATATTAGGTCTACATCATGTAATAATAATAGGGCCTTCTTTTTCTTAGGATATGATTTCTATTTCTAGTAGATTGAAACGTCCACGCACAGGTTTCCCCTCGTCTTTCATGCTGGTTCTTATAGTGAACAGCGAGTTTTGTTTTCTTCGTTTAAAATACCATATTGACACAAACAGCATCAGCTGGATGTTCTTCAATCGGCAATACTCTTTCCAAATTAACTGGGATTTTTTCTGCCTTAACATATAAACACATATACACAATGTGAATGACTAAAATTCATGTAAATTAAATTACAATTCCATTATATATATATATATATATCTTAGAAGAAAAGGCAGGGGGTAATATAATACATATATATATATATAAACATAATTAAGGGATCAGCAAACATTTGCTTCACCACATACCGAAGTTCAGAAACAGCAGCTAAAAAAGCTGAGACTCCAACAGATAGCATTACTTGTAACTCACAAAGTTCTCCACCGATAATGGTGTTTACATACCGAAGGGCTTGGTAAAAATTATTAATTGTTGATTTATTAATAAATAGATAAACCTTTACCATTTTAATTGTAATATATATATATATATATATATATATATATATATATATATATATATATATATATATATATATATATCTTGGAAGAAAAGGCAGGGGGTAATATAATATATATATATATATATATATATATATACACACACAAATTAAAAGGGTAAAGGTTTATCAATTTATTAATAAATCAACAATTAATAATTTTTACCAAGCCCTTCGGTATGTTTTTGCCTTTGTGAGTTACAAGTAATGCTATCTTTTGGAGTCTCAGCTTTTTTAGCTGCTATTTCTGAACTTCGGTATGTGGTGAAGCAAATATTTGCTGATCCCTTAATTATGTTTATATATATATATATATATATATATGGAAGTTCGAGGATAATTATAGTTTTATTTCAGCTATATATTCGATATAGAATTAGTGGTTTTTGGACTTATTTCATTTGAATTTCGTATGAGAGTTAAGGTTAAACACATCGACATCGTTGTTTACTGTTCTGTTTCTACCCCACTTTTATATAATATTCAACGATTTCCCGCCTTTTTAATCGTTTACCTTTTTTTTTGTCTGGTAAAAAAGGATTGCTTAGTGATTCTGCCCCAAGGGAGAGGGATCTGAATTTCTTGTTTTTTTTTGCATCATAACTTTATTAGATATGTTGTATTCATTTTGCCAGAAATGTATATTTTATTCAGTGTTATTTGGCAGTTAACGCAACCCCCATTGTTAGTTCATTGAATAGTGTGACATAAAGATGGCAGGCAGTCTGTGTTTACTGTCATTTGTGAATTGGGTCATCTTTGAAAAAACAAAACAACTAATTACATTTTTGGCACCCCACCGCATACATAACATTTTTCTGTATATTATATAAAATTTCTGTCTGACATTAGCTGCTGTTCATCATCATCTTATCGTTTTGAGTTCAAATTCCACCTATGCCGACATTGGCTTTCATCCTTTCAGGGATCGATGTGATAAGTACCAGCTCAGAACTGGTGTCGATGAAATCAACTTATCCATCTCCTAAAATTTCGGGCCTTGTGCCTATTTGCTGTTGGCTTTTAGAGGTAAAGATGGATTAATGCATCGTTTTTGTTTTCGCTATCAGGCGTTGCGTTCTTTTGTTTTGGATATTATCTTCCTGGTTTCAACCGTTATGAATCAGTTTGGTCAAGACCGTCATCGAAGGGGCTTACATTATAATGGAAAATACAGAACACTGAGTTTAGCTTTAAGGTCTCAATACAAATGCTTAAATGTTCGTAAACAGAATTTCTGGTGTGTGTATTTACTTATACAAGCATGCATTACAGACCATGAATGAACAAAGCAAGAAACTCGGAGTATCGACTTCGTGAATCGTTAACTTCGAAGATAGGATGAATGAACTCTATATGTATTGAGTGCTCTTATCTCCGTTTATATGTATTCATCTCCATTTGTATGTGTGTGTGTGTGTGTATATGTATAAGTATTTATGTGTGTGTGTGTGTGTGTGTGTGTGTGTGTGTGTATATATATATAATTTAAATAAGGGTAAAAAATTGATGTCCACTTAGTGGTCATTCCTCTTATGTGTGTATATATGTAGTTTTATTTAAGGTATAAATATTACTTCATTTGAATATCGGGAACGTCACGAACACAATCTCCTTTCCTTTACCGACTCTTTTGGAAATTTTTTCTGACGTTTCTTGTCAATGGTGAATCTATAATTCCAAAAAATGATTCTAATTAGTTTGGTCTTGGAATAATCGGACCTGCAACTTGAGAGTGTGCTGAATTAAAACTAGTCGTGTTTGCATTGTTTTTCTTATATTTACAAGTTTCTCTACTTGCGTCACACTGAATGAATGACATCGACCTGTGTTCCCCCCTACCTCCGATTCCGTGTTTGAAATTGTGTTTGCGCTCTGATAAAATCTTTTGCATTTGGCAGCAAGGCATGAAAGTCACAAACTTCTTGTTGCTATGTATCTCTTCTCTCTGTCTCTCTCTCCGTCTCTCACTTTTCTTTGCTGCTGCTGGCGTTAAATGTAAATGACTTTTAAGTACGAATAACTGTTGTAAACCACCGGATGAATATATTTTCCTCCTCTTTGCTTGCAACTGTCAGCCATACATATACATACACCACGCACACAGGCTTTGTTTACATGAAGCTGCTGCTAAAAGCTAGAATTCTGTCTTGCAAGCTAAGCCAGCCAGCCCAACCTGCCTGCCTGCCACCTTGTATGTATCTGCGTGTGTTTTTGTAGGTGATTTCGACACAGTCCCAATTTGGTGTGTGTATGCTTTGCATGCATCCTTAGAATCTGTAGGTTGGGGAGAGAGATTAGGGTAGTATTGTTCATTCAGTGCCAGGTCGGCGCTGTTTACTCTATGGTCGAACAGGTTCCAATCGTCACCGTCCTCCTCTCCATTATTTCCATGTATCATTCCTTTTTCGAAGATGATAGGATCAGATTTTAAGGGGAATTTGCCTGCTACTTCTTACTGGTCTGGCAATAACATACAACATACACGTCCATTCGTCATTGGTTTGTTTTCTGTAGGTGACCATGGCACTACAGAAAAGCGTTTTTTTCCTTTTATGTATTATTTTGATAAACGGACGATTTTCTTTTTAATCTATCATTGATTTTGTAACATAGGAGTTATTAAACAAATGTAACAAATCCAACTTTTTCTTGTTGAGCCCTCGTTATCCTTCTTTTTGCACTTCTCTTATTTTCTATATCTCAATGTAAACCTAGTCTAATTAGTTTTCTCTCAAGTCCAAAGCTCTCTTGGATTATCTGGAAACGGGTATATTTTTTTTTAATTCTTAGAGCTTCTTTTAGAGTACATAAGAATAAAGTTGACTGTGACTCTGAAGTTTCGGCCTGCCTTAGCCTGAGGCCGTCCGATGAAAGCTAAGCGTGCAGAAACTTCGAAGTTACTATCGACACAATTCTTAAATATTTTTTTTTTATCTTTTACTTGTTTTAGTAATTAGACTGCGGCTATGCTGGAGCACCGCTTTGAATTTTTATCGAACGAATTATGATATAAAGGCGGTCCTCCAGCATGGCCGCAGTCTAATGACTAATACAAGTAAAAGATACATAGCTGCTTTCTGTGTATTATCTCTGTTCATGTACCCTCTTTTAATCAATTGATTCATTTAGTACTGCGCATAAACGTTTCTTTTCACCCTTCGGTTAGTGAGAGAAGCTCCGCGAGATTATTTTGACTGGGAAATGGGAGTGAGTTCTGCCGTCAGAGTTTATTTGGTAAATTTTTAAACAACAAACTACCTCTATTAAATGTTGAGACGGCAGATTTCAGCTCTAGTACATTTTTTGGTAATTTTTACTATTTTTAGTAGTTAACTTCGAAGTTAGTATTAAGTTTTTTTTTTTAGAGAATCTAGATTTTCTTCTAGTTTTCATTGTTTTAAACTGTTAAATGTCGAAGCGTGGAAAGTGGAAAGATAAACGGCTGCTATATTAATTTTAGTGTTTATTTTGTTTTATATATCTTTTAATCCTTTCACTGCGAAATTAAATTTCATGGTTATTCCAATAATGATGTTTTATAAAAATAAAAGAAACAGTAAACTAGAATTGGTTATTTTTTTTGCAAGTCACGATGCTTCTATAATCTCGACATATCTCAACAGAAAAGTAGGTTGATATATAAAACTACTTCCCACAGTTAAGATTAATGAAATTTTGTGTAGATATATCTGGTTTCTGTAGTAAAAGGGTTATATTATTAAAAAAAAAAAATTGTTCTCACCACCACATGATTCAGAGTTAATGCTCACTGTGTAGCACCCCTTAAGCAAATCTCTGCTGTAACCCCGGGGATGCTTTAGTAAATAAACAATACTAGACATTAGGTTCGGTCCCACCGCTATAGCCTCGGGCCGACCAAAGCCTTGTGAATGGATTTGGTAGACGGAAACTGAAAGAAGCCCGTCGTGCATGTGTGTGTCTGTGTATATATGTGTGTGTGTTCCTTGTCACCACTCGACAACTGCGGGGATATAAACTAATAGTTTATATCCCCACAGTTCAGCAAAAAGAGTACGACAGAATAAGAACCAAGCTTTAAAAAAATAAGTAGTGCGGTCGATTCGTTCGACTAAGCCTTCGAGGCAGTACACCAGCATGATCCAGTCCAATGACTGGAACAAGTAAGAGATAGATAAAAAGGTAGAGGAAAACAATTTAACTGTTTAAAAGAAATTCTCTCCCCTAGATTTGCTTTGTATTTATATTTCAAATAAACATTTCTGACGTTTTGTGGTTGGGTCTTCATGTGAATGAACGAAGTTGAGGAAAATGACATTTGTGCGTGTCGAGATGAACTTTTAAGATCAAATCTATTGTGCCCATAGATTATTTTTGCAACGAATTGACGTGTTGGGGTTATTGAAGAACATGGTTGGTTTCTCAAATGTTTTGTTAGACATAAAACTTTTGAAAGTTCT
Source organism: Octopus bimaculoides (assembly GCF_046866305.1). Lineage (NCBI taxonomy): Eukaryota > Metazoa > Mollusca > Cephalopoda > Octopoda > Octopodidae > Octopus > Octopus bimaculoides. The sequence goes on along the minus strand of NC_142929.1, from coordinate 47,915,770 downwards.
TTTCGTTCTAGGTATGGATGTAAAAATCCAGGGAAATATCACGTCATATGTGATATTATATGTGAAATATATATGATGCATACCTTTTTATTGCGTGTATACGGCGAATGCGTCGAATCCGCATATACTTGTCTCTGTGTTTATAACATATACATACAAACTTTTATCTGTCTTTTACCTGTTTCAGTCATTGGACTGCGGCTATGCTGTAGCACCGCCTTGATGGGTTTTGTCGAACAAATCAACCCCAGTACATATCAATTATCGCTATGCCAAAAAAGGGCTGCAAAATTACTCTTATTATTAATGGAATACATTATTTCATCACACACAATGTACTCTTCTATACCATTCTTAAGGAAAATCAACTTTCATCTAAACCACAGAAGTCAGATTTTGTAAATTCTCGGCATTAATTTTTTTACTCATTTGCGTGAGTTGATAATGATGATTTCTGTTTTTCGAGACCATGCTTGCTACACGTTTTTATCAATGCTGTTCTATCATCAGTCCTAATTAATTTTATTATACCACTGCGTGCTTCATCAAGTTGAGGATTTATGAGAAATTGTTGGCTTGCCAGTAAAATGTATTTAACTAGCAAGTGAGAAAGTCATGCCTGTTACAGAGCCTGTAGTGTTAAATTGAACATTACAACTACACAACCTGGCGTACTTGACGTGCTTACGTGAGTGTGCCTGTTGATCTTGCCAGCTTACTCCCAACTTCTCTCGCCTTTATTGGAGATTTAATAACATAGTTGTTGTGGTGGTTTAACCCCAGGCCGGCCCTGATCGAGCAGGCATTCCGTTCGTGACCTTTATTCAGACTTATTTCGTACCGTATGTACAATCTCTCAGTCTGCTTCCTCCTCTCTTATTTATTTATTTCATTTGTTTTTTGTAAGAGGCCTGGCTGCTCGATTTTGTATCAGGAGGAGAAAAAAATTTTCTTTTCGACCCTAATCCGTTTCAACCACCTTTCAAAATGATGGCTTGCTGCAGTTTACACAGCTCGAGTCATTTTATTTTTACAACAGTTGAACTCCATTAGATTATTATTAAACCTGTTTAATAATAAATTATTATTAAACCTGTTTCTTTGCTCTGATAGCTTCGCATTAAAAACTTGTTCATTAAGTCACGCTGACACACATGTCTAGTGTTGATCAAAAGTTGCAAAGTTTACATTTGTTCATTTCACTAGTTTTGCCTGGTACCAGCTTAAAGGTTGGTTCGTTGGTTAATGGTACTGTCAAAATATTAGTGAGAGCTAGTAGAACTTCAAAAAAAAAAAGGGGAAAAAATTTAACCTTTTGTTTCATTTTCCGTTTCATTTACTTTTGAAATATCTTAATACTTCTGTAGCAGAAACTTTCACCTTTCAAGTATTCTTATTGGTTGTGATTGTAGCTCATTGATGAATATTGATCTCCGAAACTGAAACTAAAGACTCACTTTCTAAGAAATTGTTCACACATTCTGCTTAAATTAATTTTCGTACGTGTTACTTACGAAAAATGCTTATCTAAATGCTTTTGTTAGAATGTCAGATTTATACGAGCAGGATTTTATTATATGTATGGTAATTTATATTGTAGGATTAGGAACCTCTGTACATTTATTTAGTAATTCATTTATAAAAAATTTATACGCTGGACTTACATTGTTTTCTCGCACTTGAAAACATTTTTCTGTCAATCTTAAAGCTTATATAGTTACAGCTAGCTCTCTAAACATCGCATTTATAGGGGCTGGTGGCAGAATCTCGTTCATGCTCACTTTTCCTTTCCAAGACCAATAAGTAGTTATTGAGGTGGTGTAGTGTAAGTAAATATTAATGAGAACTGGTGTAAGTATCCTACGGATACCTTTCTTCGCTCTGTAGACTGGGCTAGTGTAACACCAGACCATGAATGCTCTCCCCCTCTTTGTTCACCATATGGTGATTCCCTGACAAGGTCACATACTGTTGGGCATACCACGTACTTCCTTGACATCTTGAGCAATAACCCTGATATCATATGAACCAGATATTTTAAATTTCTAGTTAAAAAACAGCTCTGTAAAGTAAGCATTATCGACGTCGCATACTTTAATGTGTGTTAAATGCTTTCTTTGGCTGCAACATTCTGTCCAGGGAAAATTCTTTTAGAGATATAGTGTGTTGAAAACGGAATATATTTCAAAACCAGACGAAATGAATCGGCCTGGAGGTGAACAAGAACGACAAATATCGATATTTCACTGTTATTTCAGCTCACCGGAGTCATATACTCGATTCGCCCCCTAGACGAATTCCGATTGGTAGCCCAAAACAATATTGATGTCAAATATTTAACCTTTTTTGCATTCAGATTACCCTATCAAATGTAATGCTAATTTTTCACATTGTTTTGAATCAATCATACACTATCTGGTGGCTTCAAAATTTTGATGTGATTGTATATCTTTAGAATGGCATTGCCGAATAAGTGTGAGAGGCCAGATTTGGTCAGTTTTGACATAAAACAATTTAGAATATTAGGGCCAGATATGGCTGGTTTAAATGCCAAAGGACTAATGTGCGTTATTAAACGCTTTTTGGCTGTAATATTTCGCCCAGGGAAAAACTGTACCCTTTTGAGTCAGACAGGCAAAATAGTTGAATAATAGCATGCACATAAATAAAAAGGCACTTCTGGCAATGAAGGCAAAATGTAGTAAGGTGGTTTCTACATGTATTTGAACTCCAGAGTACAATTTCCAGCTCACTGGGAAACCAGTCTGTTTTATTTACCATGGAAAAATTGCTGTGAAGAATGTGGAAAATATCAGGCAGCATTACAAGGTTCACCATAATGAAAATTTTAACAAGGTGAGGTAAAGCTTAGTGATTGAAAACTGGCTACTTTTGGAAAACTAACGTAAGGGTTTTTTTTTTTCTTCAAGGAAAGCAGTGGTATACAAAAAATATTTTATCATTTATGAATCCCAAAAGGTATTTCAGAAACGAGGAAGCATTTTAACAGGTGTAGAGTTTGTCTAAAAATGTTTACTAGTAATGGTGAGTTTGTCCTGAAAAGAAACCTTTATTTGCATCTTATCAGCCTATCTGCAGAAATGACCTGACAAGTTAAAATGTCAGATGTTTTAACTTGTTTAAGTGTGATGCTTGCAACAAATTGCTGTTTTATCTTTAGCTTATGCTTAATGAGAGCATAGACTTAGAGACCTTGCTCAACTTGGTGTTTTGGTGTAGGTATTGAATTCCTATGAAGAGAAGTTATTAGAGCATGTTTTTGAAGTTTTCTTGAAAATGGTGTTAAAATGAAACTGCTGAAGCTAATTGACACTACAGCTGTTGGGACAGAAAAAAAAATCATTACATTGCTGTAAGGTTAACTGGAAAGCTTCAAAATCACAGAAACTGGTTAAAATTCATTGCGTTATGTGACCAAGTGTTAGAAATTGGAATATACTATGGGCATTGTGAATCTAGTCCTATTTCATGAAGTATGTCATTGTCATTTTCAGCAGTTATTGTTCAATACAGAAGTTGAATGTGGAGATCTGGTTTATTTCAGCAATGTAGGCTGGCTTAGCTGAAGGTCAATACTGGATAGAGTATTTGTATTTCATGATAAGATAGCAATATTCCATCAAAGCAAAAATTTTATCGTGATTCTGATTGGCTTGCAACCTTGGCATTTTTTATGGCATCCTATTTAAATATCTTGATACAAATTGAAGGTGGGGGAGGAGATCAGCTGACACATGGAAAGTAAGGTCATAGTGTTTTGTTTGAAAGAGAACTACAATTGTTGGAATACCAACTTCAAAAAGGAAATTGTGTGCATTCTACTATTTAACAAAAAGAAAGAAAAAAAAAAAGATCCAAAGCATTTTCTGAATTTGGTCCAAGAATGACGAAAAATGTTCATCTTACTTTGGTTGGTTTTTTGCTTGCATGCAAATGAGCTTCTGCTGTTTGGTACCATTATTTGAAGTGGATGTGGACACTGCATTGGAAAAAAATATCAAAAAGAATTGATTGAAATGCAGTATGATGACATACTAAAATGGAAATTTCATTCTGAATGTGTCAGTACTTGCGTCGTGTCGAAAATATATTCATTCAAGTGTGAAGTATCATTACTTATTTGAACATTTATCTTGTAAGGGCAATTATTTTTTTAAAAAATGAGGCATGCCAAGACCTATTTAAGATACCCGTCTGGATAATGTCTTGATGTTGACATAAAGTTTGATACTCAATATTGAGCCTGTATGCAACAAACTGCATTGGTTTTCCTCAATACTTCATAAACTGTTTGCATTAATATTTTTTTAAAGTTTATTTTATACACAATTTACCACCGTTTTATACATTTTGTTTGTACTTTTTGTTAAAAAAAAAAACAAACTTGCAGGCCCCTGCTGTAGTTGTATTACAGTCCAATGACTAATGCTAGTGAAAGTATAATTTTCATAGATGAACGAATTAAAATTTTCTTTTAAAAATAGTTAGCAATTTATTTTGTATTTTCGTTTTCCATGAAGACTGATTCTTTTTTTCCCCCAATTAACATTTTATATCCTTTTCTAATGAATTCGTTAGTATTCCAATCACTGACATAAAATTCCTCCTCTCAGCATTGTCAAACATTTTTAACCCATTTCATAAAGTATAACTTTTGTTTCCTAACACACTTTGTTTGTCATAAGACTGTGGCCATGCTGGGGCATAACCTTGAGTTTTTTTTTTTTTAAAGCCTGCTATTGATTCTATCAGTCTCTTTTACTGGACTGTTAAATTACAGGGATTTGAACACATCAACATTGGTTGTCAGGTGGTGGTGGGACACAGTGGGCTTCTTTCAGTTTCTGCCTACCAAATCCACTCACAAGGCTTTGGTCAGCTCAAAGCTATAGTAGGTACTTACCCAAGGTGCCACATACTGTGGTTAGGAAGCAAACTTCTTACCACACCTCCACGCTTGTATAGACTCTGGGATATTAACAGGCTTTAGTGTCTTGAAAGGTTATGAAGTCAAATCCTGAAAGCATTCTTTTGCTTGAAGAATGCCTTTTTTTTTTTTTTTTTTTTTTTTTTAATGCCGTTTTGAGTTGGATGAGTTTCAGTGCTGCATCTCTACTTGTTGCTGTTTGTTGTCTCCTTTATGAAGTTCAGCAATCTAAGATCAAGTCATACTACTTCTGGCCATGTTGTATTTGGTCTTCCTCTTCCCCAGTCTTGTACTTGCTTTATTCAATATTCTTATGTCTATCAATTTGTGTTGACATAATGCCGTTTCAGCAGATACTTTTGATGCCTAGTTTCTCTCAACAAGCTTGTGCTTAGTTGTTCATTCATGCTGAAATTGTACACCAAGGTGTACTGACCCCATTATTTTCCAGTCTTTGTATATCCTCCACTATCAGCATCCATATCTCACATTTTGTATTGCATATGTCTGCCTCGCTTTAAGTGTTTTGTCAGCAGAAATAACCCTTTGTATTTTCCCTGCCATGACCATACTCAGGTTGATGGCTTTACATAGATATATTCATTTGTAAAATGTTTTTGATAAATATGCCCATTTGTGAAATATATACCTCAACAAATGAATCGAATATTTGAATTTACTGAACTGAACTTTCTTGACCTCTTTTATCAAGGACAAAACTGATGAATGGATGTTTAGCCATTTAAGAATACTTTCTAACATCCTGGATATAATTCCTTATATTAAAGTAACTGAATTATTTTCTTGTTTCGGCAAGATTCACGTTTAAATCCTAAACACACTCTAATTTTGTTATAATGCTTAACTCTTTAGGTTTTAAACCAGCCATATCCAGCTCATACATTCTACCTGTTTTAAGTTCAAACCAGTTAGATCTGGCTTCTCAAACATACTCTGTGATTCTAAAAATAAACTATCATCAAAATCTTGAAGTTATGAAATAATGCATGATTAAGTGAAATTTATGTGAATAAGTATTACATATGACAGAAAATCTGAATGCTAAAGGGCTAACTTGAATGTGTTTAGGGCTTTTGTTGTCAGCCATGATAAAACAGTTCTATGGTATATATTCAGTCATCCTCTAATTTTAATATCATACCTCTCTTTGGCTGAATACCATAATGTGCAATCCACCTTGTGGTGATGGATCAATGGGGGCAATGTGACAGCCTAGATGTGTTGCACTCTCTGCTGTCCAGTATGGTGGTGGCCACAGTGAAGGTAGGCAAGATGGACTTGTTCAAAACATAATAGTTGCTGTTCTTCTACACTAATTGTTAGTTGTGTGAATCTTATTACAGTTTTTTGAGCTCATGAAGCTGTTCTTAACTACAGCAGCTATTTCTGAATTTTTTTTTTTTATGCTTGTTTGGATTGAGTGGGTGAGTGATTTTCAGATCCTGTTGTTTTTGGTTTTGGTATATGTGACTGGGTGCTTGCTTGCTTGTGGAAATAGGCTAAAAGTGGAAGACCACCAGAACGTGTGCCCTCCCATGTTCAGGCAATCTTTCATTGTGTAGTTGGTGTGTGTACATTGTGAAGATATAAAAATCTGTAAGATTGGCTAAGTCTAAGACTGATCTAATGTATTGTCTGTAAACTATTGTCGTTTCATCCATGTTTTCTAAACATGGAACCTGTGTGTTTTCAGAACATGGTTGTGAAATTTTGTTTTTCTATAATGTCTTTTCATGTCTTTTACAAAGGTATTGTGTGTATTGTTTGGATAAAACAGCAGTATTTGATTTTAAAAATTTGTTTTCTAGCTAATTAAAAGGGACTAATTTGGTAATTACTACTTTTTTTGTCTGTTGTTCTGGAGCTAGGTTTTTAGGTAATTTGAGTTAAAGTAGTGTAGAGATACCTTGAGAATAGGAAGATGTGAGGATATCTTTCTGTATGGTATCACACCTCTACCCCATAGTGTGTAATGGTTAATGAAGTGAAGGATGAAAAGAAAGAGTGAGAATATATATGTGGTACACCATTCAGGAAATTAAAAATTCTGAAAGTATCATGACTTGAAAGGTAGTTTGCAAAGTTTTAGCAGATTGTGAATCAAGATTTTATAGGGAAATTTTGGAACCTGTTCAATTGTTTACCTACCTGCATTTGTATTCCACTCTTGATTAATGATAATTTGTTAATGATTAACATGTGTTACAATCTTTTGTGTAATTTTAGTGTAAGCGTTGCCATCTCAAGACCTATGACTAAGAGAAAGTTAAACTACAAGACTTCGTTTATGGAGAATAGCAAGTAGCATTAGGTAGTTGTTAGTGTGAAAATATTTAGTAGTTTGAATGAGTAGGTAAGCTTGTGCAAATTTATGCTATACTATGTTGAAGAGGGGTCGGATTGTCTGTAAATAATAATATTCACACAGGAGTAAGTTGAGACTGACAGCCATTGTAGAAAAGTCAAGTTTGCTGTTTCATTTTAAACATTGGCTGTGAATTTCCATAGGAGAAGTTGTTTCAAGTGATGGCATATATAATTGTCAGGCAACATAAAATAGGTCTTAGTTTGAAAACTGAGCAAGGTGTGGTATGCAAGGGAAATTAACTCACACACACACACACACACACACACACACACACACACACACACACATATGCATGTATATGTACTTGTTTGCTGAGTGATAACAAACTGGGAAACCTGTTAGAGCAATCTGTGAAAAGAATACAAAGTTCTATTTACATCTGTTTAGTTTTACAGTGAAGCCTTTCTAAAAAGCTGTGGTTGAACTGCTTTATCATAGATCTTTAATACATGTGTATCTATGTATTTTGTGCAAGTGTGTGCGTGCGAATGTGTATATGTAATTGTGATATAAGAAACCTATTATGTATAAATGCTAAAGAATGCAACTCCTTTGTTCTCAGTTTTGTATTGTTTGTGTTTGAAAGATCCATATTTAGGCATGTTTTTATAAGTGTATAAAAATACTATTTTGCTTTTCCAACATATTTTATGAAAATCTGTAAAATTCTTTTATTAGGTTGACAGTAGCTATTATATTGAGTTTCTCTGTTTGTAATATATAGTGCTGATAAATCTTGTGGGCAGTTTGGGTTTATAAGCTCACAGATGGAATAGTATTTTAATTTAATTAAATGATGTTTTATTTATATTTTAAAGTAAATCTGGCTTGAGAAATAATGTGAACTATTGATACACAGCCATAGTTTAGAATTTGTCATTTCTTTTATAACAATTGCTGTTGTTACCTAACTTTGCTTGTTTGCTCAATTGAAAGTCAAAAATAAAGTCTTCTTGACTCTTCTAGTGTATACTACTAACTCCTGTTATTTCACACAACTGTGCAGTTGTTATTTATATCAGATTTTAGCTTGTCTAGAGCTTTTTTAATCTTATTGATAGCAAGTAGTTTTAATCCTTATAGCTACCACATTCTTTATAAGAATATTTATTCAGTCATGTGCTTTTCTACACTCTAAATAGCTGGGTGTTTAATCAGTTCATCATAAATACTGAATTTAGCCATAGCTTAAAACTAGAAGCACCAACATTATCTGCTTTTTCTTACCTGTTGCAATCTCTACTACTGACAGATATCAGGTTCCACCTTAGTCTTAAAATAATTCCTTTTGTAATCATGTTGTTGACATTGAATTTTTTAATTTTTTTTTTATTTTTGTTGTCAGAGTAAAGCATTATCTATTTCTAAATAATAAAAGGCAAACGGAATCTGAATATTAATATTTATAATCATTTTAGTCTCGATGAATGATTGTCTATAATCCTAATAGCATGATAAAATGTGCTCACTCCATGCTGTCAAGTGGCTGGTTATGGGAAGAGTGGGTTAGTTATTTTATCAGTCTCTATTGTTGATCTGCTAAATTATGGGGACGTAAACACATCAGTACTGGTTGTCAAGCAGTGGTGCAGGATACAAGTTAATTTGGTATCAAAATAGTTGAACAATGTCAGACAGAATGAAAAAAAATCCTGTTAGAAATAGCAACCAAATCTCCCTCAAATCCATTCCAAAATTGTTTAGTCACAAATACAATGGAGAGCCCAAATAGCATAAACAGAATTAACACAATGTTAGTACTGTACTTGCTAATGATATGGATCAAGTGGAAACCTATCCATCTAAGTCAATCTCTCAACAGGTACAAATTCTTCTGGATAGCATTGGGTTTGGTGGAGTAGGAATGTTATTGGCAGAGAAATGGATGAAGTAATTGGCATTCAATAAGTAACAAGAATTGGACAAGATCTCTGAAAGATCCCAACTATTTGGAAGATAATATGGTGGTGGAATAGTACAGAAGATAGTGTAAAAGCTAAAGACAGGTTTGGAAAGATTGGGGAAAAAGTACTGAGTAAAAGTTAATATTTTGTATTAATAGTTTTTCAAAATTGCATTTGAGGTTACATGAAAGTGAGAGAAACTTTCAATCATTTGGATTCTTGTTAACTTGTTTTAAAAGCGCCCAGCACACTCTGTAAAGTGGTTGGTGATAAGAAGGGCATCCAGCTATAGAAACCACGCTAAATCAGACTGGAGTCTGATGCAGTCCCCATCCCCCAGCTTGCTAGTCCTTGTCAAACCACCCAACCCATGCCAGCATGGACAATGGATGTTAAATGATGATGATATGGAAGTAGAGGTTATGGTTGGTATTCACAGCTAATGACTGCAGTTAGCCCCATTCTTGGCAGTAGGAATGAAGTTGAAATCTTTCCAGTTAAACACTTTATAGATCTTTCTTTCTAACACTCACTGAAAGTACACATTTTGCTGATAAAACAAGACATAAGGCAAGTCCTGCTATACACAACTAACAGCTTCACTAGTACATACGCATGAAATAACATGTGAAGGAAATTTGCTGTTTAACCCTTTAGCATTTAAACTGGTCATATCCAGCCAAAATTATCTACTTGTTTTATGTTCAAACTAGCCAGATATGCCACCACCACCCCAGTTATCCTACTATAATTATTATAAGAATAATCACATCATTGAAATCTCAAAGCTACGAGGTATTTCATGATTAATTCAAAGCAATATGAATAAACAAGCATTACATTTGACAGAGAAATCTGAATGCTAAAGATAGTGTGGGATTGCATTGCCAAAGCTGCTGCTTCCATATCAAATTTACTTTCCAACCCTTAATGCAAGCTAATTAATTCTTCTTAAAGTAAAATGGGCACAAGAAGCACATCCTTGATGTTGTCGGGGTCTGATACCAAGAGGTACTGGATTAGGTCAATGGAACTTAAGGCTCACTGCTATCAACTGGTTTTGCAGTGTCCAGAATATGGCAGCCTTGCAAATTTACCTGGTATTATTTTGTACACTTTAACTGTTCCGTATTAAAATTACTCAGCTTTAGGAATAATTATGAAAGTTAAGTTATTCTTGTGCATTGATGATTCCTGGATTAAAAAGGAAAGCAACAACATTGCTATCTCCACAAGAAATACAATGGAGTTTGCCAATTTCATTGGAGTATTTGTTAGATATTCTTAGGAAGTATACACCCCCCCCCCCCCCAACAGCCCAGGCTTTGCAGAGGCATGACATGTCAATAATTTGAAGTAACATAAATACCCACAGTGTGAATGAATTTAAGAACTTTATAAGAATCTTAAGGGAATTTGACATCGGCACTGTAAATACAGTTAGCTTTTGGAACATTAGACTTTAACCCTTTAGCATTAAACCAGTCGGATCAGGCTTCTCACACCTATCCTACAATGTCGTAAAAATAAACAAACACACGATCAAAATTTGAAACTACAAGATAATATGCATGATCAATTCGAAACACTGTGAATAAGTATTACATATGACAAAATAACCTGAATGCTAAAGGGTTGAATAGGAAAATACCATACAGAAGGTCTGAGATGACTGTATGTATGTATGTATATAATGTATTTACACATGTACACACAGGAATTCTTACCATTCACTATTATGAAACATTGTAGAAGAGACACTAACCTATATTCATATAGGAAAGAGATTTCTTCAGTAGACATGGACCCTGTTATAAAGAACGATTAGAACAGTGGTTTTTAACAAATTAATGTATATGGCGGATCCTCTACCCACAAAAGATAGTTCAGAAGAGAAAAATAACTTGGTTCAATCTTCCATTCAAAGTAGATATCTCGAATATAACTAGAGATTTCCTATTAGGCAACACTTACCAAGTATGCAAGAATATAACCATTTTCAATGCTCATAAGGTTATACTTGTCCTACATTATACTTGCATGCTTCAACAAGAAAAACCTACATTTATACAGCTTTGATACCATGCACTCATATGCAACTACCAAATCAAAACATATGCCATATGTATTTGCCTTTTCATGGCAAAGCATTGTAGGACAACACTCACCATATGTGTCCGTATGTGTATATAATGTGCCAAATTCACTACTTGGTTTTGTGTAGCCTGGCATTATAGTAAAAGACACCCATGGTGCCACACAAGAAGATTGAACTCAAAACCATGTGGGTAGGAAGCACATTTCTTAATCACAGTATATATTCCATATAACTTTTATATGTGTACATGTAATATGCATATAGAAATATACATATAGGTTTATGTATGTACATAATATATATATATATATATATAGATATATATATATATATATATATAGATATATATATATATATATATATAATATATATATATATAGATATATATATATATATATATATATATATATATATATAGATATATATATATATATATAGATATATATATATATATATAGATATATATATATATATATAGATATATATATATATATAGATATATATATATATATAGATATATATATATATATATATAGATATATATATATATATATAGATATATATATATATATATAGATATATATATATATATATAGATATATATATATATATATAGATATATATATATATATAGATATATATATATATATATATAGATATATATATATATATATATAGATATAGATATAGATATATATATAGATATAGATATATATATAGATATATATATATAGATATATATATAGATATATATAGATATATATAGATATATATATAGATATATATATAGATATATATATAGATATATATATAGATATATATATAGATATATATATAGATATATATATAGATATATATATAGATATATATATAGATATATATAGATATATATATAGATATATATATAGATATATATATAGATATATATATAGATATATAGATATATATATATATATATATAGATATATATATATATATAGATATATATATAGATATAGATATATAGATATAATATATAGATATAGATATAGATATATATAGATATAGATATATATATATATATATATATATAGATATAGATATATATAGATATATATATATAGATATAGATATATATATAGATATATATATATAGATATATATATAGATATATATATAGATATATATAGATATCTATATAGATATATATATAGATATATATATAGATATATATATAGATATATATATAGATATATATATAGATATAATATATAGATATATATATAGATATAG
>NC_142929.1:47797408-47899908 GCF_046866305.1 Octopus bimaculoides | reverse complement strand
CTTTTACAACTCTTGCTCAGAAGACACCTTTGTTCATTTAGTCATGCACTCCTGAGATCAAGAGGATAAACTCATCTGTGATGCAGTTGTTTTCCAGAGATTCTCTAAGTAACTGAGGACAAATTAATATTTTAACCTTTTAGCATTTAAACTGGCCATATTTGACCCAAATAATCTACCTATTTTATGTTCAAACTGATCAGATCTTGCTTCTCACACCTATGCAACAATGTTTTAAAAATTGTCATATCATTGAATTCTTGCTGTTATACAAGATAATTCTTGATTAATTCAAAGCAGTGAATAAATATTACATTTGACAGACTAATTTGAAAGCTAAAGGGTTAGTTATATACTTGCATATCTCTTTCTCTCTCTCTCTCTCTCTCTCTTACTCTCTCTCTCTCTCTCTCTCTCTCTCTCTCTTTCTCTCTTTCTCTCTCTCTCTTTCTCTCTCTCTCTCTCTCTCTCTCTCTCTCTCTCTCTCTTGGTTGGCGTTAGGAAGGGCATCCAGCTGTAGAAACTCTGCCAAATCAGACTGGAGCCTGGTGTTGCCATCCGGTTTCACCAGTCCTCAGTCAAATCGTCCAACCCATGCTAGCATGGAAAGCGGACGTTAAACGATGATGATGATGATATATTTTATATATATATATATATATATATATATATATATATATATATATATATAAAATATATTATGTGTGGATATATATGTGAAGGTGCATGGATTAATGGTTAGTGTATCTTGGCTCCTGATCGTGAAGTTGTGAATTTCATTTGTCTTTGAGCAAGACAATTTATTCCACGTTACTTCAGTTTCCTCAGCTGGCAAAAATGAGTTGTATCTGTAGTTCAGTAATGGACCAGCCTTGTCACATTCAGTTTCTCATGCTGAATCTCTGAGAACTATACTAGGGTACACGACTGTGGAGTGCTCAGCCACTCGCACATTAATTTCACAAGCAGGCTGTTCTGTTGGTCAAATCAACTGGAGCACTTATCACTACAACTGGAGTGCCCTACATAAATATGGTTCTAGATTCAGTTCCACTGCGTGGCACCTTTGGCAAGTGTCTTCTGTTGCTAGCTGACCAAAGCCTTGTGAGTGGATTTGATCAACAGAAACTGATGGAAGCCCATTGTGTGTATATACAATAACATCATTGAAATCTTGAAGGTATGGTATAATGCATAATTAATTCAAAGCAAATGGGAATAAACATTGCTAAAAAGTCAAAACACACTTTTGGCTTGAGAATAATTGCATCTAAAGACACTTTCTTTTTATTTACATATGGTGAATGTAGCATTGGCCTGGAGGTGTTAAGCATTCATTTGGATGTTTCAGCTGAATTGTTCCTCTTTGATGGGTCAGTAGTGTTGGTTAAAAATCTATCATCCTTTCGTTATGGTTTCCACCATAGCTCCTTTTTCTTGCCAGTTAGATACTCTACCTGCTACCTTCCATTGTCCAAGGTTGTGGTATTTGACTATCAGATCACAGAACCAACTCTGCTCACAGGATTATCTGGGCAATCAGCAACCTTCTTAAGTGTACCTTGAATAATTCAAATTAGGCCTTTTGCAGGTGATTGGTTTTCATGTACAAAGCTAAAATAGATGTTTCATCTCACTTTGTGCTTACTTTCATTTTTATGGATTCTTTGTTTTGTAATAAAAAAAATGTTCAAACATAAAGGTGTAAATGTAAAACATTATCAAATGATAACTGAATGGGTAACTATTGAATCACTATTGTCTTGATTTAGTTTAAGCTTTTTTTTCTTTTCTTTCTTTCTCTGTGTGCCTAAATAAGTCATTTACTCAAACATTTGCAATGCTTCATAAAAATTTGTGAATATTTTGAGATTTTTAAATATGTTTAGTAACATTTTGTCTTATAGCTATAATAATTATTTGAAAGGTAATTTTAGTTATTTAATCAGTGTAGTAAAATAAATCAATATTTAAATTCCATATATATGCTTATATTGATGTGAATCCTGTTTTGTTCATCTAATTGTCTTGTTAAATATTACTGCAATCTGTTGTACTTGAAGCTTTGTTGAAGTCATTTTCATGATTACTAAATTGGAAGTATCCTTCACCAAGAAGATACATTTTGTGTTCGTTTGTTTACTAGGAATGCTTTGAATGTAGAATCCCTTCTTTGAAGAGGCAATTCAAACTAATTAGGGTCAAAGTACACAATCGGGAGTTCAATTTTTTTTTTTTTCTTCTATTGGATTTTTCTTGTTCTACTTGGTGATATTGCAAATCAGCTGAAAGATAGTAAGTTGTAACCTATCCACACTGTTGTTTTAGGATGTTCACCTCTAAAAATACTTAGCTTTCTCAAGTCATGATAAATAATCAGCTTTAGAAAACTACCCAACCCATGTTGTGAAATACTGAAATCTGAATATTAATTAGTATATTGGTAATAGCACTATCTAAGCTGTTGAGTAAAGTAATAGCTTAAACGAATTACAAGTTCTTGTTCTTTTTTGTGTAATGCAATAGAAGCAGAGAAGCAAGAGACACTTCTACATTTCTGTGAAGCATGGGATAGCTTCTTGGCAGTCTGACTCATAGGAAGCAGTAAAGCAATTCTGCCATATCATTAAATTTGGGAAGGCGATTAGGGCTTTTGTATTTTGGGGGTTCATTTTAACCCTTTAACATCAGATTATTCTGTCAAATGTAATGCTTATTTATTCACATTGTTTTGAATTAAACATGTATTATCTTGTAGCTTGAAGATTTCAATGATGTAATTGTTTATTTTTAGAAAGACCTGATCTGGCTGTTTTGAACATAAAACACGTAGAATATTTTGCCAGATATGGCCAGTTTAAATGCTAAAGGGTTAGAATATATAACTAATGAGTTGGCTTGTTAACATATCTCATGACTTTATTTATTTTTTTTTTTCGGTATTAGCAAATATTAAACCAGGATTAGAGGCACTTTAATCCAAGTGATAAAGATGGTTTTTGAAATTAGGAAAAAAGTTTGTAATGCGAAATGCAACTACTTAAAGTGGTGAAGTAATTCATTTTGAGCTGTTAGCCAATGTGACAGCTTTGTCTGCAAGGAACAGTTGACATTTGTATGACGAACTAAGAAAATCATGACTGGTGTGACAACAAAACATTGGACTGGTAAATGTCCTTACTTTGCTTGTTGCTGACTAACAAAGGTGGTAGACCCTGAATGCTGAGTCAAAGCATACCTCCTATAGCTTATGGCAAGTTAATTAGCGTAGAGCATTCTAGATTTGATAATTACATTGTCATTTTAAGTAAATGCGAAATAGCTATGTACCATAGATGTTTCCCAACTATTCAAGTTTCATAGTTGTATTTCCTGTCTCTGTGTTTTTGTAGCTTGTACAAATTTTTAGGTGTTCTAACACTTATGAATTTGGAATTTTCATATACTAATTAAAATCAGTGAAACTAGTGTTCTTTAACTCAGTTCAAACATATTACTTGTTGCAGATTATGAATTTTATCTTGTTCAAAATTAATTTTGATGAAATTGAAATCGTAAAACTAGTTATTTTACTAACTAAAGCAGTGTGTTTTTCAGATTATTGCCATAAAGATTTGCTATTGAATCCCATTTAATAAGTTCTAAATCATTAGAAATGACATTTTCGGGGAGGGGGGTTGTTTTCCCTTTTTACTTGTTTCAGTTAGTGGGCTGTGACCATGCTGGAGCACTACCTTGAAGGGTTTAGTCAAACAAATTGACCCTAATACTTGTTTTTTAAAAGCTTGGCACTTACCCTATCGGTCTCTTTTGCCAAACTGCTAAGTCACAGTTACGTAAACCAACGCTGGTTGTAAATCGGTGGTGGATGACAAATGCATACATAAATTTAACAACAGGCTTCTTTTGGTTTCTGTCTGCCAAATCCACTCATAATGTTTTGGTCACCTCTGAGCTATAGTAGAAGACACTTGCTCAACATACTGCGCAGTAACTGAGCCCAAGACCATTTGGAAGTAAGCTTTTAAACCACACTGCCTATGTCGTGTTAATACAACATGAAAGAAAAACAACTTTGGTTTAGAGTTTATATGAGATCTTTCTCCCACCCCCATTATAAATTTACCAAGACTTAATTTGATTATGCTAAAATCTTGATCCTATTATGTGTTATGGTTAAATTTCAGTTTAGGATTGAACTCTTATGGTGAGTGTTTGGAAATGGATGAAACTATTTGGATATATGAGTAACAGTGTTCTTCAACCTTAATAACCCAGTCCACTGTTTTTGTTTTGAAATAAGGACTCTTTTGGGAACAGTTTGTATTGTATTTTCCTACACGCAAGTTGACATAGTATATAGTGTAAAAATTCAAACATTGTCACTATGTTTTTGAATCCTGCTGCATTCTATATGGATGTATATGTCAACCTACCATTTTTGACTGTTAATTTCGGTTTGGAAAGTTTAACTCGAATGCTCGAAAATCAGTGATTTTTAAAAAGTCGTCAAAGATATCCAAGATACTTATCTTGATGTTTTCAGATGGTATTTCAAATAAAGTAAAAATTAGTATTTGGAATGACTTGAATAAAATAACTTTATTTGTACAACAATTTGCTGTTAGAAATAGAGATGTCTCCTCTAACATTAATTTGATGAAATATTTGCTTGTAGTGAAAGTGAATCCTTTAGCATTCAGCTCATTCTGTCAAATGTAATGTTTATTTATTCACGTTGTTTTGAATTAATCATGCATTGACTCATAAGCACCAGGATTTCTGTGATATGATTGTTCATTTTTAGACTGACATTGTAGGGTAGGTGTGAGAGGCTAGATCTGTCTGATTTGAACATAAAACAGGTAAAAACAGTTGGGCCCAGATATGGCTTGTTTAAATTGCTGAAAAGTTAATTACAATCACTTTTTATCCAGAACAGCTTGATAGCATGGGTCTGGTAGTGTCCTCCCTCTTTCTCTCTCACATTTTCATTTATATGATTAACCTTTTGAACAAAAATATGAAATCCATTTTGTAAGGTGTTCACATTTGAAATCTTATTCTAAAAATAAAAAGTTCATTATACCAATAATAGCAATGATGATGAGGATAATAAATTTTGCTGTTATTATCCTAAAACATTTTCAGATTGTTGATTATTTTCAAAATAGAAATATGTAGATCTTTTTGAAATTGAAAACTTTACAGTGTGTGCGTGTGCGTGCACGTGTGTGTGTGTGTGCGTGTAACAAGTGGCTATAGAATTAGTCACAGTTGCTTTTCACTAGTTTTGATTTGCCAGATATGTTTAAAATTTTAGTTTCACTTTTGATAAAAGATTAACTTCAGAGTAGTTGATTAATTTGTGAATTGTAAGTCTTCACTTTTCAAAAGATGAGAAATTTAAATTCATTTTTACCTAAGATATTGTGAGGTATTTTTGCATGGTTAACAGATAATATAGATTTTAAAACATTTTAAACTTTTTAGTGGTTGGCATAAGGAAAGGCATTCAGTTGTAGAAACCATGCCAAAACAGACAGTAGAGCTTGACACAGTCCTCCAGTTTGCCAGCTCCTGTCAAGCCATCCAACCCACACCAGCATGAAAAGTGGACATTAAATGATGTTGATGATGATAACTTGTTTACTATTTGCAATTATGTGTATCTCTGTAAAATTATAAAGGTACCTATAGCTTTCATAAGCTATCTCATACTGATAAAGCTGATGTAATTGATGATCAACTTAAATTTCTGGACCAGGGGGGTGTTCCATATGTTAAAGTTCTTGGTATAAAGGTTTGAGTGAATTATTTAGTGTGGTGTGATACATCAAATGTGTTGCTTCTCTTGGGATAGATACTTTGACATTAACTATATCAGACAAAAGTTATTTGTCAAAGAAACTACTTTCCATCACAGTAAATTTCCTTTGGAAAGTAATGTTGCTTTTCTTATAAGCTTCTTATAAAGAATTCAAAAAAAGAAAAAAGCCATTACTTAAATGTTCTTTTGCTTATTAAATATTCTTCTTTTGCGTTGGACACGAATTGAGGCAAAATTTTAATATAACTTAATTACATAACATTTTCCCCTTGGTTTATTTTAGAGATTGTGGTAATGTCTGACGTATTCAAGAAATGGCTTTTTCATCAGTCATACCCTTTATGTAAATAATATAATTTGTGGTTTGTTATAAATATTAAATTGTGATCACATTTCCAATGACAATTGTTTTTAGTGACATGTTTGTGGTCTGAGTTTTTTTTCTTTCTTATTTACTGACTTCAGTACTGATGTCTAGACACTTAATTAAAGACTATTGTAAAGATTTTTGTCCATTGAGTGTATTGTAATCAGCGGCTGTTAGTCTTTTGCAGTGTACTCTAATTGTATGAAAAGTAGTCACATCTGCTGATAAATTGACTACAAAAATGCTTTGGGAAACCTTGTTAGCATAATCAATGTCTAAATAATCCTCATCTCATATTAAAGCTAAATCAAATCTAAATACTTTAATACATTGAAATCTCTTATTGTTTCTCTTGCAATGTTTTATGTTACTGAGTTATTTGTCTTCATTGTGTCCCATCACTACTTATTTTTCTAATAGTTCTAATTTCCTTCAGTTATAGCCTTGGCCACTCTATTTCAACAATTTTGCAAGCCAAAGTCCTGCTTGGCCTGCTAGAGATGGCTGAATATCCACTCAGTGACAGATCTTTAAGAAAGGTCACATTAACCCTTCTATTACCATATTTCTGTTGAAATACACTACCATTAAGAAAAGTGGCTACTTAGAAGATCTCTAAGAGATGACAGTAGTAACTATACTGAGAAGTAATGTTGATTGCCACTTTAACATGGGTGTTCCATAGGAACCAACATTACTAACGTTATTGACCTCAGGAGGATGCCTCCTCCAGCTGGTTATCTATGCAATTTGCACCCAATATATATTGCAAGCAAGGGAGCAAACCCAAACCATATTCCATGCTCCTCTGCTTGCATGCAAATTGCATTGATAACCAGCTAGAGGAGGCATCCTCCTGGGGCTATAGGCAATAGTTCCTATGGAAAAACCATGTTGAAGTGGCAATAAACATTACCTTATACTACTGTTATTTCCAATAATTTTGAAAATAATGAATTATGTAAAATAAACTGGTGTTTTAAGGTGGTGAGCTGACCAAACTTTTAGTATTCCAAACAGAATGATTAGCCTCATTTTGTCCACCTAGGTCAATTTCTCCTATTATCTGTTCAGGGTCAATAAAGTAAGTACCAGTTAGGTACTGGGATTGCTGTAATTGAATAGCACCTCCCTCTTTAAGTTTTCAGGCCTTGTGCTTATTAGTAGAAAGTTTAGATCACTTTCTGACAAGTTTGTCATTGACCCAGGGCCAGCCATCTCGGGTAAGTTGGTATCAAATGAGTTAAACAATGAAGTTCTAGATACTGGAAAATACATGACATGACCTTTGTTGGAATACATCCATGATATGTCTTTGCAGTTATAGTTAACCTGGGACTAAACAACAACACATTCATTTTGTAGTTATTGTTCTTGGTTGAGCTTGTTATAGTTTAAATTACTCTTATTTTTGCAATAAGCAATCATTAATGTTTAACTTATAAAAGGGTGTGTGTGGGGGATAAGTGCAATAAAAGTATTTATTGAGGTTGACAAATTATCTTCTAAATGTGTGTGTGTATTGTTGGTGATTTTAGTTCATATTGTATTCCCTTCCCATTACAATCTTTTGTGTGTTTTGCTTGGGTTGAGCGTTGAAAGAACTCATCAAACTTAAATGGGGAGAAAATTATTTTTGATGTAGGAAACTACAAAACTGGCTTCTTTCATTGACCATTAACAAGCCTAACATCTATTTTCCAGACCACCTGCCTACCCCATCTTATTTTCATATTACAGGTCTACAGCAGCTGTGAAAGCTAGCCCTGCTCCCTGCTGTCCTTTACCAGAAGCTCTGTAGCAGGAGCTGTCCAATCAGGCTGTATATATTGCTTCTAACTTGAGTGTATTTGTAGTTTTGCTAAAGGAGGTTAAAAGCAGGCTGTAAACAGTTCTTTTGTTTCTTTTTTTTTTTTTTCTTCATGAATTGCTAAAGCTGATCCAACCAGTTTTCTTTGCTTTTATGCAGATTTCATCCACCCTTCTTGTATTTCGGGTTGGATTTTTTTTTTTAAATTTATATTTGTTTCTCATGACTGGGCACTTTTTCTCTTGCTGCCTTGATTGAGGTTTTCAAATTTTTGAAGGCCTCTTGACTAGCCATGAAGAATATTTCACAACACTGTTAGAAACACTGAAATAGTAATTTGAAGGCCTCTTGACTAGCCATGAAGAATATTTCACAACACTGTTAGAAACACTGAAATAGTAATTTAAAAACAGATTTGAAGTCTTTCAAAATATGCATATGCTATACTTGAAGATATACCATCATCATCATATGTCCATTCTCCATACAGGCATTTAAACTTCGTTTCATCTGCTTACATTCCCTTACCATTTTCTCAAATAGCTCACTTTTTTTTATTTTAAAGCCAAATAGGATCTAGTTTTTTTCCATTCACAAAATAGCCTTCCAGTCTCATTGTTTTGAAGGTCTGATGTTGTGGAAAAAAAAAGTTAGGGGTTTAACCCTTTTGATACCAACCCGGCTGAAACCAGCTCTGGCTCTCAGTGCAAATGTCTTGTTTTCATAAGTTTTGAATTAAAATCTTCCATCAAACCTTAGTCACAATTTATGTTCCCAACACTAGCTTAATGATAACCAAGTTATTTTACTAAATTCTTTGTTATATTTAAAATAACTGAAAGAAACACAACATCTCAAAATAAATACAGTAACGAAAGGGTTAAAAATCGAAAAACTTGGGTATTTTTAACCAATAGAGATGTCTTGTTTTTGAATTTGTTCTTTTGGGAAAGGTTTGCAAGTTTTATTAACTTCAAATAACATTTTAGAAGCTTCATTTCTCAATTTCGAACTTCAAATAATATCCTATATGCTTGGCTACATTAGCAAATGAAGACAAGTTATTTTGACTAACTCCAGCAAAATACTCTTTATGTTCAGGATCTATATTCTGTATATTCCATTATTTCCATAGTCGAGACTATTTTAAGTAGTAATTAGCTAACATATCTAGAATGTTGTTTATTTTTATTAGCACTTGAAATGGTATTTTTGCATTATGACAGATCTAGTTGTCTTGATATTCAGGAATCTCTTTAAAAAAAAAAATGAGTATAAGTAGACATGAGCTACTTCCTGAATCATGTAATATTTACCATATGTGGTGTGAAATGGCGGTGGGTAGTGATGCAATAGTTGGCAAAGTTTGAGGCCTGATATTTTTTTCCTCTGTGTTGAATATGGATAAAATGAAAAAATAGAGAATATAGTCCTTGCTCATAAATGAATTTAAATGTTGCAAAATTTTGGATATATTTAAAACTGCCTGTATCATTGATTCATGGTTAGATACTGTTTTTATTTAAGGAACTGATCATATAGTAATAATTATACCAAAAGAAGAAGAAAGAAAAAAGAAGTAAATTTTACACTATCAGTTTAGCCGTGGGTAAAATTGTTTTGCTTCACGAACATAGATAAATAAACTTCTGAATTTGTCATAGTGTAATTCCAAGAGTTGGGGTTACATAATCCTCTGGATAAGATTTTTACATAACATACATGTATTGAAGTATGAGAATCCTGTCCATTGACCTCAAATTAAGAACTGAATACCCCTTCTTTGGCAGCTTTTTATGTCTGTCATCATGCTGGCATGGGTTTGACAGTGTTTTTATTTATTTATTTTTTTTTAGATGACCGAATACTTTGTCATCAACCATTTTAGTCACCTCTTACAAACGTAAGAACATTGTGTATTTCTTTGAAATCAGAGATTAACACAGTAAAAACTCAATCCATTTTTAGAGGAACAGTTTTATTAGAAGTCCATTATCATGCATAGACTAGTATTTTCATCCTGGGTTGGAAGAAACTGTTTAGTTATAGTGAGAAACTGAATTTTCCAATACCCATATTTGTGTGTGTGTGTGTGTGTGTAATGGCAGTTACAAGTACAAAAGACCCCTTGCTGACAATTGAACCACACCTATTGTTTGCCAAGCAACCATGCTATTGATTAATGAGTGGGTCTCATAAACATTAACTGTCAAATTACTACTTATAATCATTTAGTAGGATACCTGAGTAATCACTAGATATTACAAAGAACAATACAAAAGCTTTACTACTCATGCATGTTTTTTATTTCTATACATCATTTTTACTAATGGTTAAATGAGTAAACCCATTTGATGTTCTAGATTTTAGTTAAAAAAAATTTTTTTTTTTCAATAAGCTTTTAGTTAACACAGTTCTATATTTAAGAGATGAGGAATTATTTACATTCGACTGATATTTGTCCTCATCTTATTTGTTAACACATTTTGACTGATATACCCTCCAGCCTTCTTCAGGTGTCTTGGGGGAAATTTCGAACCTTGGTTCTCATTCCTATGGTATTTTTTCAATGTTGTTATTATTATTGTTATTGTTCGGGTCACTGCTTGGAATCGAACTCGGAATCTTGGGGTTAGTAGCCTGCACTCTCAATCACTACACCATATGCCCGTGAGCTTCCTTTAGTTGTTGTTTTAAATTTTTACCTAAATCTTGCTTTGGATTGAGACTTAGAAATTAAGAATCAACCCTCATATACTTGTAAATATGCATGGATATATTGTAAGAAATTAGCTGCAGTGCTCTTGAAAGCTACAGCAAATAATAAGAAATTCTCATTTGAGTGTCTGTTCTACCAAGGATCATAAATTTTTCCTTCTACTTTTAACGACTTTATCCGGTTATTCAGTGTCTACTTATTTTATTATATTATGTAAGTGGCAGAGTGGAGGCAGGTAGCTTAGTGGTTAGGGTGTTTGACTCGTGACTAAGATTGTGGTTTCAGTCTTGGACTGGGCGATACATTGGTGCTCTTGAGCAGTATGTTTCATTTCACGTTGTTCCAGTATCCACTTAACAGCATCTCGTCCAGGAAGGAATATATATGCCAGAGAAACCAGCCTTATTCTCCTTACAGAGTTATGTGGACTTATGTAACTGAGTATTTCACATTCATATTCCCATAACATAATCCTTGACCAGATTTAGTATGACAGTGTGCAACAAATGCTTAAGAAATTTCCTTCCCTCGAGGTAACTTTCGATGTCTTTTTATAAAAATAAGAAGCATTTATTAGAATGTCATCTTAGATATACTGTCTGGATTAAAGGTGGGATGGCCACATCTTAAATTCTTTTGATCATAGGTCTGCTCATTCAAGGATAACTTTCAGAACAGCATTATATTTCAAATAAACACAAGCTAATGTAGGAGCTTTATGATTTTGACTTGCTAGAAGTAGTAGCGAAATTTCCTTCAGATTGTATTCCACTGTCTGAAAAAGGACACATGAGTGCATTCTTGGAGCCACTGTCTTCAAAAGGACTAAATGATCAAGGCTGGAATGCTTCCATTGAAGGTTTGCACAATCAAGAACAGCTTAATAGTCAAATAGTATAAAAATGTTATAGTTGATATTTAATATATGTCATAAGTACTTTATTTTACCAGATGTAATATGAAGTTATTTTACAACACGTGTCCTATAATAAAAGCTTGATGTTAAAATAAAATTATCAAATTACACCATATATTTTATTGGCTGTTGTATTTTTCCACTACTTTGTGTGTGTGTGTGTGTGTAATTAAGAGCTTTGTAATCACTTTCATTGAGATGAAATATGCCTATTTAAAATGGAAGTTGCCATAAATATTAAGGACTTTCTATTTCGAGCCTGCAAGTTAGACTCTTCATAGCCATATATAAAACTCTTTCTCTTGTTTGTGTTTTGATTCTCGAATTTTTTTGGCTTAGCTTCATAAATGTTTTTTTGACTTTTAAAAGGTCTACAGTGCTTTCTATCTATACTTTTCCTAATCCTGTTAGAAACTTGGGGATTTTCATGAAATGCATTTTGCCCTGTGTAAAATGGATTTGGATGAAATTTGCTGATATAAATTGATCATTGGCGTACATTGTGAATATAGTTTTTATTTGTTGCCATGTCACTGTTACTTATCCAGGTGGGCTGAACATTAGTTAAGTTGCTACAGCTTAAGTGTTTCCACGTTTATTTACAAAATAGCAATTCAATTCCTGGGCATTGGTTTCCTGTTTTAAAGCTGAATTTGTGTTTCATTTGTTTCTGTAACTTAGAAGCCATGCTACTAGCATTGAGAAAAACATTCCAAGACATTCTTTCATTATTGTCATTGACATAGTATCCTGTTGAAGTGTATGCCTTGTCTCATTGCCTATCATTCTTCAAAAAAATTTTGTGTTTAATGGTTTTGTAGGACCTACATCACTAATGGAAACATCAATGCAATCAATGATCAACTATGTAATAATTCCATTCCTGTTCAGAATCAATAAATCTCAACATCACTTAGATTGCTGGCATGTACAGATGACATTGAAATATCACTGATTATTTTCTCCCAAGTTCTCTTTTTCTAATTAAATCATAATATTTCTAATTTCTAACCATGTTCAAAAATTGAAGGGAGAAAAAATCCAAAGAAATTGGCTTAATAAACTGCAACTTACAATTAAGAACTGAATGACAATTCTCTTTCACTTGACTCTTCAAACAAAACTAAAAAAATAAAAAAGAGTTGAATCGGACAATGAACTCACTATTATTAACATGGCTTTAGGTTTGACAACTGAGCTGCCTTCTCAATAAATAAGTGTAAGTGGCTGAGTATTCCACAGTCATCCTGTGACAGAGACTACTTTTGAATTTTAGGTACAGTCCATTTGATGGGCTCCCATAGTTTCACTCATAAGGCTTGGCTAGACCTATGGATATGGTAGTAAACACCTAAGATGTTACACAAATTGCAATGTTGGACATTATGACAGTGAAGCAAACTTATTGAATGGAACATGTAATTGTTAACCCTATATCCTCTAAATTATCAGCATGCAGAACTGTTTTTTATTTTAAATAATATATACACACACACACACACACACACACACATGTATCAATTGTGCAACAAATTGCCAGATATTGCTTACATGCTATGGTATTTAATGTAATGAATTCTTGGAGCCTGTCCAAGCTTTCGGTTTTGATGTTTTCTTTCCACAAAAGCATAGTATTTGAAACACCAATACTTATTAACAATGGGCATTGTAGGGTTAACAGTTCTGTTTGCTAGTGTTGCTTAGTGTAGTTATTACTGTGTTTTTTTTTTGTTTTTTGTTTTTACTCAGTTTGGACAGCTGTGTTGAGTATGAATTTAGCACAGTTGCTGTTGTACACTGGAAATTATTTGTTCCTATAACAGCATTCCAATTATGACCATCACATATTCCTGGGTGTAATATACCTTGGGTCAGTGCTCTTGACCATCACGTTATCCACTGTGTTTTTTTCCCCCTTTGAGAATACGGTAATTTAAAGGAGTTGGTTCCTGTTTTAGGCAGGCTGAATGACCATGCCATGGCTACATTTGTTTGTTTTTTTGACAATGCAAGTAGACATCAATGTGTTTTTATTGTGTAAACTGAAAGATGCCACACATAAGGCTGGCAAAGATTTGTAATCTTTTGGAATAATCAGCAAGCTAATGTATTATACATTATATGTATTGTAGTTTATTTAGTATTGTTGTATTTGGGGATGGTCATGTTGTCAGTTTAGCCAATGAAAACACATGCACTATATATTTGGTGTTCACTTGCTTCAGATTTATTTTATATCAATCTTATTTCAGCCAGAGTTCTTTCATCACACTCCTGTGACCTCATCAGTGGTCCTTTGCTTTTTTTTTTTTTGTCTCTCTTTACTAACGATCTGCCATTTTGTATTCCTGTTGTATGTGTCTTTATTTGCACATGTATATATCTCTGTGAATGTGTGGGAATGTGTATGGTGCCTGCATTATCAGTATCCCTTGTTTATACATGTTCGTTTAATTT
Organism: Octopus bimaculoides; assembly: GCF_046866305.1. Taxonomy (NCBI): domain Eukaryota; kingdom Metazoa; phylum Mollusca; class Cephalopoda; order Octopoda; family Octopodidae; genus Octopus; species Octopus bimaculoides. The sequence goes on along the minus strand of NC_142929.1, from coordinate 47,885,809 downwards.
ACTTTTATTTATTTATTCATTTGTTTATATCTACTTACTTTCATTTCTTTGTTTTGGTATAAATTAAATAGATATCAGAAAGAAATGAAAAAAAGTAGATATAAACATGAATAAATAAATAAAAATTAAACGTGTATAAGCATAGAAACTGGTCTTATGCAGGTTTGTGTCAAGAGTTAAGGATAGAGGGACACGTTGGGTAATGTAGTTCTAGAAACTCTGTGAAAGACAATGGTTATTGCTGGTGTACCTTTTTTTATAAGTCTACACAAACAGAGCTGACCTGGACTGAATAAAAACTACTGTCATTACCAGGTCATTTACTTTGTCTAGATTTTTATCATAGCAAGATTTCACTGCCAACAAAATTGGTTATCCAATAAATTCTCATTTGGTGAAGTTGATAAAAAGATATAAAACTGACATGTTGATGCAATAGTTGACAGTTAGCTTTTAAGATTTCAGCTGTTCTTCATACTTGCATTCATTAGAATATGTTCTTGCTTACAGTTCATATTACTGTAAATGTCAGTAATAGGTTTGACCTGATTATGTATGTATGCTAATATTTTGTGTATCAAAAGATATTATTTAAGTGTAGATTTTATAACTTGATAGCTTTCAAGACGCAATTTCATATCGAAAAGCTGATAGAATGTTAAACAATTTGAGATAAAAGTAGCTGCTTGGTATTAAAGCAAGTTTCAAGTTTCATTAAAGTTCTCTCTCTCTCTCTCAACTATCGTAGACGTCAAAATCTAGTCACCTGTGTTAGTAGACAAAATATATGTATAATATAAATAAGTTTGAAGCATTTGGATTTCTTTTTTTGTCACAAATGAACTCAAATTATGCCATATTTAAATGAGGAGTAAAATATACAGAGGGTATTAAATTTCAATAAATTAGTTGTTAGATGTTAAATTATATAGTTGGAAACTTAAAAAGAAAAAGGGAGAAAATTTGGACAGTTTTGATTGTTAATAATAGTAATTACTTCTAAGTAAAATTTCTACATCCAATCACCCATATACAAACACATTACTATTTTTTTTGGCATGATTGGGTGTGTGTAAGTTTAATGGCTGTAGCTGGATTTCTAAGATCATAAATTGGTGGTAAAAGAGAACAGTAGTGTAAAAAAGTTGTGACTAAGGTTTGGAAGATTTTAATTCAGAACTTTTGAAAACAAGACATTTGTAGGACAGAGCCAGAGGTTGGTATCTTAAGGGTCAAGTCACAACCTTGTTTACATTCATTTTGAAGGTAGTGAGGAGCTCTCTAATGTAAGGTCCCATTGTGTAACAATCATCATGGAACTTTTAAGAGGATGTTACATAACAAGAGTTAAGTAGTAATGTATACATGCAGGCATGACTATGGTTAACTCCTTTTGCAATCATGTCGTTTCACGTTCAGGCTTTATTGTGTGGCATCTTAGGCAAAGGACTTGTATCACCCTGGGTTAACTTGTGATGGAATTTGGTTGATAGAAACTATGCAGTTTGCCGTACACATACACACACAAATAGATGCTTGCATATGTGTCAGCATGACTCTGCATTCTGCACTAAGCTGAACTATAGACTCTGTCATTTGTCACTATTTCCTAATCAACCACTTCTTTAGTTCTACTCTTTTTAAGAAGAGTGGGATGAAAATCTTCCTCACTTAGTGACAGGGAAAACATCCAGCCATGAAGCTATATTTTAATAAGTATTCATCTGTGTTATCATGGAAAAACAGATGTAACCAACAAAGGAATCTTCTCATTTTTTTTTAATAGTTAATACTTATTTAGATATATGAGGGGAACCCCAACCCCTCATTATTAACACTTGAGATGAGGAAAGCCAATTCACTATCAGACTTTGACCTCAGAAATGTGAGATATATTTTGTTTGCATAAACTTCTGTTAAAATTGTATGTGAACAACTTGATTAAATTGTTTTATTTATCTTTGATTGCTACATAGTATCTTATTGTAGAATTGAATAATACGAGAGTTCTTAATTTTGAAGTTGAATTTGAAGCTACTGATTTATATGAAAAAGATTTAATTTCTACCTACGAAGAAAGCAAACTTTTTTTTTTAACCCAAATAGTTTTAGTATTGGTGACTAACAAAATCATCAGTTTATATTTAAATTCTGGCAGGATGCTGTTGACTAAAGATCTTATCCATTATCAGATTTAGAAAACCAAGTTCCTCTTATACCTGTCAGTTTACCTTGCCAAATAATGCATCTCTTATATTAATTTATCTGTCCTTGCTCATGTGGTGGCACATATTACAAATCTACAATCACATAACTGTTAAGTAATTGGAATCGTTTTCATACTACACTGTTGCCATTCTATCTGTTTCCTTTTACACTCTTGCTCATAGCTGCCTGTCAACCCCTCTACCCATCACACTAGCAAGGGAAAATACATGGAGCATTTCATTCCAACACATATCACAACTTCTAGGCTAGCTCATTTTTTGGATCTACACCATAAATGCAATAGCTCTCATTCCTTTTTCATGTATATACTTTCTAGTGTATACTTAAATATAATAGCTCGTTTGCATTAACGTGCATTTTTCAGTTTCTTGAACTTTTTTATTTGGCTTTTAAAATATTCTTTAAATACTCTCCCTGCATTCTTTCAAGATATTCTTTACGTGTTTCATTTCAGTGTTCTTTGAGAATATCAATTAAATATCATTCCCAACACATCATCTTTAATAGTTTCTCACTGTTTCAAACTGTCCCATAAATATTTCAATGTTCTTTGACAATATCCTTGAAATATTCCATGTCAGTGTTCTTTCAAATTATATTTTAAATATTCTATCCTGGTATTCTTTCATAATGTGATTTAATATAGTTCTAAATGGAGATCAACAACCTATAATTTAAAAACACTATTTGCACCATGTATTGAGGGATGTGAAATGATGATTTGCATATTTAGTCTTAATACATCTTGACAGATTCAAATACAAATATGCTAGTCACTATTGTGTGTCACAGGATCTCCATATCACATTCAGTTCATTAGTGCAAAGGAGGCTATAGTAGAAGTCACTTGCCCAAGATGTAATGCAGTGGGACTGAACCCAGAACCATGTGGTTGAGAAGCAAGCTTCATACCACACAGTTACTTCTGTACCCATATCTCTCTCTCTCTCTTTCTCTCTTTCTCTTTCTCTCTATCTATCTCTCTCTCTCTCTCATTAGTATCACTTCAGGCATAAATATTTCTGCTTTTTGCCATTGTTTTTGTTGTTTTATTATTAGTAGACCAGTGATGGCAAACGTTTTAACTCAGTGTGCCAAATTTAATTTCTTTAACAATCCTGTTATTAGAACATCACATGTGTACTTGTATGTTGTATTTTTTTCATAACCTGATACTGCAGGGAGATTATTCTCTTGAAGCTTGTGCCATGTCATTACCAACTGGCATTGTAGGTTCTTCATAACTACCAAGTTCACCCATACAGTTTCTAAAATCATAGGGTAATTTATATATACCTTTATACATGCCTATGCATTCTCTTTCTGTGGTTGGTGCTGTCTACTCATTGACACAAGCCAATGAGGAGTGGTCTGTAGGTTTGGTACATGTTTTTTTTTTTGAGCTGTCACTAATATCAACCACAGCTGCTGCAAATTATCAATTTCACAGTTAATGTTAGTTATGCAGCATTATATTTGACTTTGCTTACAAAGCTGATATTCACAAATGTTTCATAAAGATTTTGCTATAGATTGCTGGAAACTAGACCATGTCGGTTTATGGTTTTTAAAAGTATGCACTTACATATGGAAACAAATAAGAAGTTTAGTATTTAGATAGGTTCACAACAAAAAAATGGGGGGGGGGGGGTTATTCTTGTATTTTCTAAGCCCCTTAAAATATTTCTTGTTTTTATTGCTTGTATACTAGTTTTCATATTTATTGCAACAAAACCAAGTCATTAAGCATCTTTTTTATTTTTAAAACATTTTGTAACATGGGAGCAAATAATATTTAAAAATAACATACGTTAGAGAAAAGCTAGTAAAATCAATCAATAGCTACAGAAACTGAAAATCTTAATCTAAAGGTGTTATTGGACACCTGTGTAAGGCCCAATGTATTTTGGTGCTAATGTGGTGTGAAGTGGGTTGTAAACAGTGTTGGATAGAGAATATCCGAGTAGTATTTTGTATGACCATTCAAATTGTAGCTTTGCTTCAGAAATAAGCCCCACGTGATAGGGTGGCTGTTGCAGCAAGTGTCACTGGCCATTCTCTGTGGCAACATTTTGTAATTGTGTGTGTGTGTGTGTGTGTGAGAGGCTCTGCTGAATGTATGATTTGGTTTGGGGTGCATGAACTGCTCCCCTCCCATCTTTTGCTGCTTAATCCCCCCTTTCTTTTTCTTTTCTTGGAGTAATTCTGGGTTGGTTCCCCTACCTCAATAATTCAATCTTTTATACTATTATGTTTACCTTTCTTCCTGTAAAAACATGAAATGTGATCCATATAGATGTAGCTTCAGTGCTACCAAGCTCATATCCAGATGGAACTTAATCTTATCGTGATTATAAATAGTGGAATTAAAATATTTCATTTGAATTAACTTCAGACAATTAATGTATGTTTACTATAACAAGTAAATTTTAATTACTTTCCAGCTTCTAATTAAGGTCATCTTAATTGTGTATTTATGCAGACACACGCATTCACACACATCTGTATGCACACTCAGGGCTGAAACAAGCAATTTCTGCTATGGAACTTAAACCATATCAAGCTGCCGCATTGGCAATTGCACCAAAGCGATCCTGTCCTTGTAAGACTAACAGCACTCTCACCTCCTATCACATGTAGATTGCAGATAATTTCATAGTTATTTAACCACCTGCTGATAGGCCTCCTCAACACTGTGGAATACTATTTGTTTATATGGTAATGATTTGAGTAATTGGCAGTGCAGTTGCTTGGTATGCAACAGATTCATGATCAACTCTTGTGGGAGGATCTGTTCTCATTTTCTGTCCTGGTTATACCTCATAATTTATATTTAAAATCTTAATCATTTAGTGTTACAATTTAATATGTATGTCAGTGTCTATATATGTATACATAAACACACACACCGACAGTTCTTTAATATTTTTCTTTTCCTTTATTTTTCAGGATGTACATCGTAAAGCAAATATCAAATTTCAGAATAACTCTGGGGTAAGTTGTTCCTGTAAATTTTTTTCCATTTCCATTGCATAACACAGATTAAAATGTATCTGAGCACTGTTGTAATGAGTAAACTTTTGCTTTGGAAACCACTGTGATTTTATTTCCATTTCCAACCTGATTAGTTCTGTCTTTAAAAGTAGAGAATATATCTCTATTTGCCCTAAACCAGAAGGTATATCACGTGGTAATCATTAAAAAAAAACTTAATTCACACTAAATTATAAGTAAAATATTTGTTAGGATAGGAAGGAATTTTATTTGAATGTTTAGGAGAATATCAAATTTGTCATAAATACTTAGAAATCTAGTTTATTTTGATATTTTACATGTATGTCACTGCTGTAGTAACTATCATTATCAATTTAACATCCATTTTTCATGCTTGCATGGGTCAGGTAGTGTTTATTGAAGCAGATTTTTTATGGCCGGATGCCCTTTGTGTTGCCAGTCCTCATCCGTTTCTAAGTAAGGTAATATTTCCCTGTGGCCAGACGGTTTTGCAGAATATTGCGAATGAATGATGCTGCTTGCATGATAGCTACACTCATTTTACAACTGTCATGTGATATCAAGGCAGGGAGACACACACAGATATGTATGTATGTATGCATGCATGCATGCGCGTGTGTAAATAATGAAGCAAAAAAATACTTTAGCACATCTATAATGATCAGTTACAATTGTTTCTGTACCGACACTGCTGCTTGCAACACCAGTTTATGTAAAAATTTGAAGTGAAAATTTATGCAATATTTAGTTTTAAACATTAGAATGACACTTCATCAGACTAGTGTCAAAGGTGTGCTTATGTTCACTCACATGCACACACGTGGCAAGCTTCTTCCAGTTATTTATCAGATCCCCTTAAGGCTTCGGTTGGTCTGATGCTGTAGTAATAGCTATTTGCCCAAGGCACCATGCACTGGAACTGAACCTAGAATGATGTGGTTGGGAAGCACACTTCTTACCACACCGCCACACCTACATCTAAACCACTGTTTAAATTCTTAACAGAAATTTAAAGCAGATGATATTTTATGCAAAGTAATTTCTCATGACGAAAGCTACAGATTTACTTGATGTGAGTACTGTTGATTGAATCCATTTCATTATATGCCTGACACTGTTAGGACTGGCATGATTCAAACTCCAAGTTAGTGCAGCACTGCACTATTTCTGCTATTCCACTTTTTCTTTCTATGAAGTATTGATTATCAATGAATAAACGGCTTGTGTGAGATTATTCTAGATATTTCCGAATGCATCGGCAAGATGGTTAAAACAAAACAACAAACAAGAAAAAGATAAAAACCCTCTTTCTCTCTCATTTGATTTCCAATAAATCATAAACTGAATGGCAACAAACCAACTAGCCTCAGGCAAGATTCGTCTACGTCTACCAATGGCTCAAGCTATGGTTAACATTTAACAGCACCTGGTACAGTTCTAGATTATAAACCTATATTGGCTTAAATTTCCTCTTGTAGTATTTTACCCAAGCTCAGCTTGATTGGGCAGACTGATCTAAGATGTTCCAGTTTATTTTCAACCACATTGTGTACAAGACTGTATTGTTCATAGTTTTTAATTCCTGTTTACCTTATTTTCCTGTATTCAAATCAATGTAGCGTACATCATCACTATCTTTTCCAAAACCTGCTGCATTTCACATGCAGTTTTTGGTCCTCCAAAATTGTCTTGGTGTATAATAAGTTGACCTATCTTTTTTGGCTGTAAACTTTGATCACTATCTTTTCCAAAACCTGCTGCATTTCACATGCAGTTTTTGGTCCTCCAAAATTGTCTTGGTGTATAATAAGTTGACCTATCTTTTTTGGCTGTAAACTTTGATCAGAAAAATTCTACTTGTATGCTAGAAAATGCAGTGTTTTTTTAAAGATGAGAGGATGCAGTTTGGATAAGATTTGCCTGCTATTTCTTTGTAGATCTTTCATTATCTCAGTCAAAAGGTTGTGATTACTTGAGTTTTTTGTTGTTTTTTTTCTCATTGTCCCAACTTTCTCTTGTTCTTTTATCATTGTATTTGGGGCTACATCATCCAATGTGAATTAAGGGAGATTTGGCTGCCATCTTATATAGTTTAAGAAGTCATGTTGTAGTCTTGTTCACTTGCTGCAAATAGATTAAGGTTACTTCAAATATGTCTTTTCAGTCTTGATACTACGTAAATATCCTGAAGAAAAAAAAAGTTTATTGAAAGAATTAGTGTATCAATTATAAATGAGATCTTTGAAATTGATATATGTTACATAAATATTAATCAACACGTGACTTTTGTGTCCTGAATACTTTAGAGTATCTACAACGTAGAGTTAAATTGCTTATTGTTAGACTTCAAAATTTTGTATTTGTTTCTTTTCTCTTTTTCAACATGTTAATAAAATATTGATGTTTCAGTGAACTAAAAGTTATCAACACTTTTAACTTAGAGCTTCAAAAGAAGAAAAAAAAAAGTTGAAGGTTGTTTGCATTTCAGCTGTGAACTTTCCCCATTTACAAATAATATGGCATTGTTACTCATAAAAAATTAACCTTTATAAAATGTAAGCATCAGTATGTTGCTGATTGTTTGGCAGACTGTTAAGTATTGTTTTACAATAGTTAATTTGATCAGGATTTCCATTTTATATAACTAATGTAAACTCATTCCTTATTGGTGTGCTGTTTCTTCCAGAAGGTAGGTCTTAAGTTCAAACAACTGAAGAAAGCCACTAAAGAGATAGGCATGGCTGCTAAAACCAGCTATGGTTGATGAGACCATAAGTGGAACCCTTCTGCTGGTGAAGATTAATGGTTCAGTCCTTACTGTTCCACTCAAGCAAAGTGTACAGGCTAAGGAATGAAACACTCATGACCCTGAGATGCCTACTGATGATATGGAAGAGTTTCTAACTTCGTGACGGATTTAGAACTTGTAAAACCAGAGTAGCTCCTGCAGTTTCCATATGAGGCAGATTATCGCTTAGGTTTATTTCACTCAAGCCCCATTTCTGTGGATGAGTTTGGCCTATCTACTTCAGTGTTACTACCCAATATCGATGCCACATTTCACAATGAAGAGAATTGTCTTGTTGTACCAGACCAAAAACTAAGCAACCTGCAGGTATAACATTTGCCAATCTGAACATTTTGAACAAGATCTAATTTTGGAAAATGCATACAAAGGTATATCTTGGATGAAACTTGGTTTTTATAGCCTAGCTAAACAAGGAGTGATTCCCAAGATCACGAAGTAGTTGTTTTTTGAATAATTTAAGTAAAACAAAAATTACAAAAAGGGAACTGGTATGGGAAAGTTACAATTTCAGTTATTTTGGTCAGGTTAGAAGCATTCTACATGAGATTGAAGGTGTTAAAAAGCAATCCTAACACTGTCCTACATGTCTATGTATATTTGTATTGCATATACAAATATACTTGAATACTATTAGCTTGAAATAGTTTGTTAATTATATGGCCTCGTAAGTATTATTTCAAGTGCATGTGACTACTTTAGTGCTAATAATTTTAGTCAGAGTAATTTGTGAGAGCTTATCTGCTGCAATTAATCTCCCAAGCTAAGGCAGTTGTGCAATTCATTAGTAAGATGTATTATATGAAGGGAAATCTGGACAGTACAAAAATGTATAGATGTTAGGTATGAGCAAGAATGCAGCTAGTAATGATAGATTTAATGTGAACAATTAATTCTTCAGTTGGATTGTTAAACAGGCAAAAAAAAAAAAAAATCTGCTAATCCTTGGTTTATCATGTAGTATTAGCTAAGGCAAATAGATTAAGGTTCAATATTATAGGGTTTATTTTTTTTTAAAGTTAGACTGTATTGTAGGGGGAAAGCCTCTTAGTGATTACTCAGTTTACTAGAATTAGCAGCCTTTTCTGTCTCAAATTATACTTTACTATCTTAATTGAAAAACGTTACATTGAATAATTATAATGTACCCAACATATGCAATACGTGAGAGGAGGACAGAACGGTCAAGGTTGCAATACTTTGATTGTAGATCTCTGTTAGGTGGGTTTACATAGGGTAGCCTTCAAAAGTAACCATCAGAAAGGACTTAATCATTTAATTCTTTAGCATTCAGGTTTCTTCATCAAATGTATTGGCATATTTATTCACCTTGTTTTGAATTAATCACGCACAGTCTCATAGCTTTGAGATTTCAATGAAGTGCTTGTTTATTTTTAGAATGACATTGTAAGGTAGGTGTGAGAAGCCAGATCTGACTGGTTTAACCCTTTGGCATTCAGATTATTCTGTCAAATCTGATACTTTTTATTTATCTACATTGTTTTGAGTTAATCATGCGTTATGTCAGCTTCAAGATTCCTATGATGTTATTGTTTATAAACGTATTTTATCATCGTCTTGGGTTGTCCCAGGGCTTGCGAGTGAAATTGGGTAGATGGAAACTGTAGAAGCTTGTTGGATTGGTTGTACATGTAATTCAAAAGTTACATGTTTCAATGAGCTATTGATTGAGCAAACTTTCATTGGCAAAACCATTGAAGATCTTTATACATGTTTATATGCATGCACGCGTGCATATTAATATAAAGCAGTATTTTTAATGTTTTGTCTTCTAGTCTTTTCTGAATTTGATCATGCGATACTTAGTTTGCCAGTATTCAATTTCTTAATCTAAGGCAGTATAGATAAATGTTTCGATAAAAGTTTTGCTCGTTTTAATCAATTTCGTTTTTGTGAAACATTTTCAGATATAACTCTTTATTTCACCATTCCACATAATTTGTATGTTATGACAACACCATTACTGCATGCAGGAGATGTAACAATTTTAGCATTACCTACTGTTTTAATTTTAAATATTCATATTTTAAGTAACCTTTGTTTGCTTTGGTTGAGCAATTAGATTGTTTGCAGAAATTGAATATTTTCCAGCATTGATAATCTTTGAACTCTTCTGAGACAAAGACTACTGATTCTTCTACAGTACAAATTATGGAATCATTCTTTCAAGAAACAACTAAAAGGGTGATATTTAGCATTTAAACCAGTCATATCTGGCTCAAGTTTTCTACCAATTTTATGGCCAGATCTGGCCTCTCACACTCACCCTACAATGTCATTCTGAAAGTAAACAATCAAATCATTGAAATCTTGAAGGTATGAAATACTGCATGCTTAATTCAAATTAGTGTAACTGAATGCTAAAGGGTTAAGCTTGGAGATGATGATGATGATACAACAGTTAAAGTTCATGTCTTGGCCTTATTTATGAAAGGCCAAGTCAGGTGTATTATAAAATCTATGCAAGGACTGGTAATTGTTAACACAAATGGTCTGCAATATTACAAAAGCAAATTAAATAAGATTCATTGGGTGGGTATTGTTTACTTGAGTAAAAAAAAAAAAAAAAAGATTTTAGTGCATGTAAATTAAGCTGCTATGCATACAATAGACATTTAGAATAATGAATAGTAAACTGAATGCTAAAGAGTTAAAATACTATCTGAATCAGTTGATTGGTTTATTTATAAATTCTAACACCGTATATTGGACATTTTGAACTATCTGTTAATAACATTAATGTATAAAAACATTAGCTAAAGTAATTTAAACTTCTGCTTATGTAGCTCGTTTTATCTCCATTCTGCTTTTGTCTTGTTTACTGACAGCATTTCCTTGGATAGCGATTTTAAAATTTTCTCATAATCTATATTAGTATATGCATTCCAAATTTATTATTAAATGGCCACTGCACATAGCTTAACTTGACCTAAATTGCTTCCTAACTAAACAGCTTTGTCATAAAGTTTTTACATAAGCGCTGATAATACAGATTTTGAAATTTCTTTGGTGGTTTTTATTTCATCTTATGGAATGCTATTTGTTCTGAGGAATAAGTTCTGAAGTTTTAAATATCATGAAAAAGCAACTTTTAAAATTGCTGCTGCTGCTATATATTCAGCTGAGCAAGCACATACTGGTAAGTTAACATATTGACACTGAATAAGACTGCTTGACATCTTTTGACTGGATTTCATTTCGGTTGCATTGTTTGTATTATAACAATTCCTTGACATTTCAATGACATGATGATAAGGAAAATATATAAAATGTCCAATGCTAAAAGAAAAGAAAAAAGGCAGTTCTTTTTTTTTTCTGTGCACTTTAAAAAACCAGCAACACATTTAAATATAATTAATGCATATATATAGTTATATGCAACAAACTGAAGATTCCAATACAAGAAACAGATTAGCAATTCTTTAAAACAGAAACGTAAAGGAAAAATAGGTGCTAGATGAAATTAGTTTCATTCTTATGGAATCTCCAGTTGGTAATTGAAGCTTGATAGTAAAATAAAAAATTTCTAAAAGACAACATACTGCATATGAGATACAAAATAACAAAAATCCCAGTATATTTGAAGGTATTCATATACTGTTTTCATTACAGGAAAATGTTGCTGGGAGAATCACACTGTCATATGTAATGTCAGAATAGTAAAATAAATAAAACTTAATATGAATATATTAATTGTAGAATGACATAATATTATTCATTTATTTACACTGTCTCTCTTAGTATTGCTTATCTGTAATGACAACCAGTTTTTACACCATCAAAACACAAGTTTTTATGTTGTACCTCTTGAATTTTTAACATTGGGGATTTTTACAAGTCAAAAGCTGAATCATGTTATGATTGAACAAATATTAAAAAAATGTGATTGTTTATTCAAATGTTTGTAGTGTCTTTACTTCTGATCAGATTATTTTGAAAATTGATCATATTGCAGAAGAGATTTTGTGTTTTGTTACTCTCACCAAAAATAACATACCCATATATATACAAATTTCAACACAATGTGGTAACAAACTCGACTGTTCCCTTCTGTTCTATGTATAGCATAGTTTGTTGGGCAATTGAATTGGATCAAAACTCAATGGAAAAAGTTGTTTAAAATATATATATATATATATATATATATATATATATATATATATATATATATATATATATATATATATATATAGCCTTCACATTTAAACATATTTTTGCACCACCACTTGCAAAAGGTTCACTGTTCTACTTCCATTCTTAGGCAAACACATGGGTCAATGTCATGAGCGTTACATTTACTGAATGTAAATAAATGATAAAAGAAATAAAAATTTTCTCTCTTAGATTAGATAGCTTATGTCTTCCTTTAAACTCATAAACAAGGGTGGTTCAATTTGTACTGTTTCAAGTAGTATATGAGTGACTGGTTCTTTATGGAATTGTATCCTGCTGGATGTTAAGAGTTAAATAACAAATTTTTTGCTAGCTTCAATTATTGATTTCTGTCTGAAGGTTTCAGAAGAATGAAACTTAAGTTGGCCTGTTTTTTTGTTTTTTTTTGTGTGTGTGTGTAATATTTGTCAGATGAATTGGGAAACTTCCTGCAATAAAGTAAATTAGCAAATCAACCAACCATATCTCACCCAAATATTCTACCTGTTCTATGTCTAAACCAACCAGATCTGACCTCTTTCACCTGCCCTACTGCATCATTCAAAGAATAAACGATCACATCAGCAAAATTTCAAAGCTACTAGATAATATATAATTATTTCAAAACAATGTGAATAAATAAGCCTTTACACTTGACAAAGGAATCTGAATACTGAATGCTTAAGTTATAGTAAGGTGTTATGGAGGGGGGGGGGAAAGTTGTTTGTTGCTTCTCCTCCCTAGATATGATTTAAAAAAAAAAAAATTGAAATATAAGTGAAGCACCTTAAGCAAGTATACTTCATTGTGGTCTGAGAAGTGTGTGTTAGTTAAAAGTTTCCAGTAATATGTAAGGCTTAATTTTAGTTTTAATTTTGTAAATAATGAATGCTGCCTTCAATTGTTCAATTATAAGTGAAGTAAACTGTTAGCTTTCATTAACAATGAAAATGGCTTTCAAGAAGTATTACCTTGCAACCATGGCTGTTGTCTATCATAGTAACATTGGTTATTTGATACAATGAAGGAAGGATAATAACACCAACAGCAATAATGATAAAATAAATGAAAAACTGAATAATTGTATTCCAGCTTTGGTAATGATTGTTGTGGTGGGTTGAGTTGGCAATTTATTTGAAACTTATACTCTCATGTATATACAAAAATAAAATTAACCCTTGGATAATCTATGTTTATTCTTCCATTGTTTGTTTCTTGAAGCAGGTAAATTTGGTGAGACATCTTGTCTGATACAAAGTTTGGTTTATTGCTCAATAATTGCTTCTGATTTCTGTTGTAGAGGTCAACTACTTTTCTAAATTCACAGCAAGAAATTAGATTGAAAACCTATCTTTCAAATAGCCTTGTTGCTAACTCTGAATGTTATGTAATTATATCTAGTTGGTTTGAGGGAATATTTGAACATATTGTATATTGTTGGAGTTGCAGTAATTGTTTTTACAGCTGGTTACCCTTCCTGTTGTAATCACTCAACAGTGAAGAATGGAGCCTACAGTCAGTGACTGTTTTATGCGGGAAGAGGGGGGAATAGTTCTGAGTAACTTACATTTTATGCTACATTAGAAAGTATGCTGCTATATTTTCTCAACAATCTGCTTATTCTGTAGACATTTCCTACCTTTCTGTACAGAAAATATCAGTAAACTCAAATGCTTTTCATGTTAAATATTAGTCACTTTTATGTGATATGTTGATGTAAGATAAAAAAAAAAAAAAAAAGCTTGATTATGGTAAAAATTTAAATTAATAATAGTATCTCTTTTCTAAGTTATATTTCATTGATCAAGTATTTTGCATGTTGGTGTATTTCCGATTGTTTGAGTTTGGAGATTTTAATCAGATGGAAATAACTAATTTCATTATCACCAGTAAGATGTAGGTATGAACAAAAGCAAAGAACAAAACACTTGTTCTTGAACATAAATTCATTGTCACAATAAAGTATGAAATTAAAAATGAGGTTTTGTCTTCTAAATAATGTGGATTGGTATTCAATTTATCAAAGTAAACACTAATTCAAGACATGCTGCCCTTTCCTTATGACAGAAACTGGACAAATTGGGACTAAATAGAGCATGCAGGAAATGGGTGGGGGGATCATCCCTCACCTGCATGCTCTCTTTAGTCCAATGAGTAATGATGTACACTGCTAAAAGATTTTGTTTGGTCTACCTAACCCGTACAAAGTATTGTTACAATGCACTAGTTTTGATGAGTTTAGTTACAGCATATAAAAAATGCAAAATATAATATTGAAATATTTTGAAATTTCATTACAGTCTATCCAAATTCCATCGCTCAGAGGAGAAAATAGAACATTCCAGTTCTCATTATCAAGTATACAGGGTGACCTGAATGGCAGTTTTGATTGCTTAGAGCAATCTACTTCTAGGTGAGTATTGCTGTTATCATATTTGACTCTTACTAAATTGTCATGTAGTAGACCTACTTAAGAAATATTTCCAATTTTATGGAGACACCATTTCCAAGCAACTGTATGCACGCATCCCTTCTTGGTAATTGGTGTTTAGGTAGCAATCAGAGGTTTTTTGCTTTTCCTTTTTAGATGGAGTAGGGTAGATTATTTTTTTTTTTAATCAACTGATTTTTATTGTCATAGGTGTTATAATGTTAAATGTTATGGACAGGTCTCTGTTCATAACATTTTTATATCATCTCCCTATTTAGTTTGTTTCCTTATATGTTAGTATAACACCATGCAAAAACAAACATGGTACACAGTAATACCTCACTTTACGAGGATCCACTTTACAACACCCTGGGTTTACAAGCGTTCTCCTGGAACAAATTAACTCATATATCAAGGCATTACTGTATTTGTTTGTGCCAAAAGCATGTCTAAATTATTTATTCTTTCATATGCTTGCAACATATCTCAAAATGCTACAAGAACTCATTTCAAGAAGCGAGGTTTGTGTCAACAAGCTTCAAAATGTTTTGGGGAAAAACTTTAGGAAAACTACATTTGCTAGTGGTGAAAGATATTCCTTCACTCTTTTTTTTTTTTTTTAAATTCATTTCCAAAATCTGTAACTTTAAGCATGTTGCTAAATTATGTGGTAGTAATGTTTTTATATTTTCATACCCTATAGATTTGGAAGCCATATAACTTCATTAGGCTGTATGACTCAGCGGATAGTGGTGCAAGCTTCTGATGATGTCTACAAAACAACCAAGGAACGTATGACATTGGCTGAAGAAGAGAGCAAAAAAGTTTGGTGAGTTAATATTTTTTTTTTTTTTAACTTTTAAACTGCTGCAAAACAATACATATTGGTTTCTTTTGAATAAGTTTAATTTAGTTCATTTCATCAATTACTGTAAGCTGAAATTCCTAAAGCTTGTAGATAGCTGTTCATAAGGGGATTTTACAGCAATTGAATATCTTGTTTCAGCTTGGGGTGAAAATTTTCTCTATATTAAGAATCATATGTTCCATGTCTATGCACAGTTCTTTTCACATTAAAATATACATATAAAAAAATCATACTTGAATACCATTAAGTTATGACTGTTTAGAATTATTTAAATTCCAATTTTATGTTTTTTTTAAAGTTTAATTCAGCAATATGGCTCCTTTTTAAAATATATTTTACTTATCATCTCTGTGTAGAACATAAGCTGACATCTGTTACAGGCCATGAAACTAGAAATACCCTTCCTAAAATTACATACGATCAACTTCACAAAACTCATTTAACTTTGGCTGGAAAAAGAATTTGTTTTACACGTTCAGTTATTCATTTTGAACAGCTAAAAACCGGAAATGTATAGAGTTGGCCAGGATAGTTTAAAAATATTATGCTTTTTTTTTTTTTTGTCCTTTCCCTATTGATCTAGTTGATACCTCTACTGCATGGGTCTAATCAGGACTGAAGCCTACCTGGAGTTATTACCATGTCTATCAATGTTCAGGCTTTTCTTCCTCTTAATATTGTCTATTTCTAATTTTAAATTATGTGTCTATGACAACTTGCAGTGAGTTATGGCTACAAATGGTGACAATGACATTTCTTGCTAACAAATTGTAGTTCTATGCTTTCAAATTCCTCTGGAGTAAAAAAAAAAAGAAAAAAAAATGCTTTACTTAGAAATGAGCTAAGGGTTGGCAATAGGGAGAGAGTTTCTGGCCATCATTTCTATCTTGATTACGTGCCACTTTAGCCATACTAATATGAAATACGGGATATTAAACTGAGATTTTTCTTATCAGTCCATTAAAGGAAGAAAAAAAAAAATGAAATGTTAGGTCACATTTTTTAGTATTTTTTTCCCTTCAGTATTGTCATATTCAAGGTGTTGTGGTCATTGGTTGTAAGCACATATTTTACTATATCAATCGTAGTTTGATGTCCTACTGTCCTGGTTTCAAATCCAATTGACACCATAATCATTCTTCCCAAACCAAAGACTGAATAGTAAAGATAGTAATTCTCCAGAGCATAAAGAGGTCTTTTGTTCTGTCTACTTAACACATTTTCTTCCCCCATTAGTTGAATACTTTAGCTCTTTAGCATTCAGATTACTCAGTCAAATGTAACACTGTTTATTCTATTCATGTTGTTTTGAATTAATCATGCATCATCTCATAGCTTCATGTTTTTGATGATGTGATAGTTAATTATTAATATGGCATTGTAGAGTAGATGTATCACATAGGCAAGATCTGGTTGGTTTAAACATGGAACTCCTCAAGAAGGCTAATTTTAATTGTTGTTTATCTTTATGAATTGATAGCTGAATGCTACAATTATATATTTATTTGAAATAAAAATCATTTTCTGTTTTTTCTGCTCCAGCACGAAGGAAATCAAGCCAACTGGGTCGTTTATGCGCCACATATACAAAAAGGTCAATAAAAACTCTAATGCTATGTCTTTGAATAAAACTCCAAGTGCAATAAACCAATCATGGTCAGGCCATGGTTCCCATCACTTATCCCACCACTCTGGGGTATCAAGCAACTCTGGTAGTCATTCCAATTCTGTTGGTAATGGATATTCTAGCCAGAGTAGACTACCATCTTTACACTCTTCATCGTCACCGCATACTGGAACTGGTTTTTCTCATTCAGGGAGCAGCATAAAAAGAAATGCCCATAAATCAGCTATAGTTGATGAACCATATCGGTTAGTGTCAAAATTTAATTTCACTCTTTATATATTTCTATATACACGACATAAAATTATATCTATGTGTTTGTGTAATGCCTATGAATGATTGCAACCTACACTGGGCTACAAACAATGATGTCAACTTTTTTGTGTTTGTTTTAAGAAGCCTGTTGTGTTATGTATGCATGTGTGTATGAGAGGTGAGAGAAAGAGAGCATGTCCTTACTTTGTTTTGATGTTTGTTGAAATATCCTGTCAAATCCTCCACTAGCTCTGATTTTGATTTCATGTAAAATGGCTAAGGGTCGATGATTGGAAGAACACATGGCTGTAAACGTCCTGCCTTAATTCACCTGCCAGCCAAGCCATTATTAGCATGGAACTCTGTGTTTGTCTTTCAGCTGTTTTTTTTTACTTTCTACTGTGTTACTAATAATTTGTTCCTCAAATTTAATTTCAGTGATAGAATTATTCATTTATTGGCTCTACGACCTTATAATAAGGCTGAGTTGCTGCTACGGTTGAAAAAAGGTACAACGTTTTTTTGGTGTTTTTTTTCTATTTTTGATTTCAAATTTGTTTCAGTTGTTGCTAAATAAATAATAATGCATTTAAAATATTTGAATCTTGAACTAAATGATTAACTAATTCATACATAAATATCATTTAACATCATCACTGTTTTAATGCCTGCATTTTCCTTGCTTGCACAAGAGCAGATTTTCAATGGCTGGATACTTTTCTTGTTGCTGACAAAAAGATATCCACTTGCTTGGAAACAAGCTAATATATTCCCTTATTCCTTGAAACAACACAGCTCGATGCACAAATGTTTTAAAAATTTATTCGGGATATTATAAAACAACACTGCTTCTATGAATGGTGGCTTTTCCTATCAGCATGCAGATGTCCTAAACAAGGTGGGAACACATGCATTCTCTCTCCCTCCCTCATACACATACAGGATGGACTCTTTACAGTTTCTGCATTGGTCAGCCTGTGGCTATAGTAGATGACCACCATCCAGCAGTGGAAACAAACCCTTAATTATTTGGTTCTACTGTGAACTTCTTAACCATACCCAAGTTATGATCTGCTTGATAATAATAAATAAATAAAAAAAACTAAACTGTGTTGTAGTAAACCATTTGTAAACTAAAATTTGTATTTCCTTTCTTTATTTTTCAATTGTTCTTTTCAAATTTTAATTTAAAAAAATTTTTAATTTCAGATGGCATACTTGATAAGGATAAAGAATGTTTAGCATCTATATTAGATGATGTTGCCTCACAATATAAAGATAATAAATATACTTTGGCCAAACACGTATTGAGTGAAGTGCGGTTAGAATGGCCCTATTACTCAGACGGGGAGCGTCAGTTAGTTCGAAGGTAAGTTGTTTTACAATTTTGATACTCCTGCAATTTTAAATAGGTATGAATTTTCATTTTGCTTTCTTCCCCCACCCCACCCCAAATTTTAACTAAGCTCTCTGGTGTATATATATAATCATCATTATTATTTAACGTTCATTGTCCATTCTGGCATGAGTTGGATGGCTTGATTAGAGCTGGGGAGCTGCACCAGACTCCAGTCTGATTTGGCATGGTTTCTACAGCTGGATGCCCTTCCAAACTCCAACTACTTTACAGATTGTATTGGGCACCTTTACATGACGCAGCATGGGCACTTTTACGTGTCACTATATATTGTGTGTGTTATGTGTATGTTAATAACACCTAGAAGGAGGTGCCTTTTTTTTCCCTCACCAAAATGAATGGAGCTTTTGGCCAGGAGGATCTGATGCCACCAGATGGTATTCACTGTTCATTGGGTGTTTCCATCCTGAGCCGTAACATCTTCCTGTTGGTGGATCAGCAAAGGTAGCCAAATCACTACTACTCACCTCTTCCTGACTTCCAGCTGAACTCCTGTTTCTTGTTCCAAAGCCAGTAAGAAGCTCTTTCAGTTGCCTCTCCCATCTTGCACACAACCACTCTTTGTTCCTTTCGTCTCATACCAATTGACTGTAGTATCCTCCATTCTGACTGAGCAGGGAACACCCTATCAAGCATCCATTCATCTCCACCCACTTCCTGGGAGGGTTGTGTGGGTAGAATCCTGAGGCACCTCCTCCATAGGGTCTTATCAGAAGCAACCACCAGTAGATTTTCTTTTTCCCAATTATTAATGGTTGTCCCCTCCTGAGATTGCTTCCAAGTCCTACCCCACACCCCCAAGAACAGATTGCAGGTTCTGTACTGTCATTGGATACATTCCTTGTCAAACCTACCTAAAGGATGATGCAGATGGTTCATTTGAACTCCTTTCATATTGCACCTTTTGGTGATCTTATTCATACCAAGCACCGAGCTGGTATTTATATTTAAGCCATGAAAGCTCATTGTCATCTGCTGTCCAAATTCTATAGGTTGGGCGATCCATCAGGATCCAGCTAACAAGAGGACTGCTTTGACAGGGTTTCCACTGCTAAATGCTTTTCTTAAAACCAATCATTTAACATATAGTTTTTACCCCAACTCTGATAAGTATGTCTTTTTGATCATGCAGACTAGTGACATAGGGGGAAATCTTCAGTCACAGTAAACAGATCAGCATGAGAATGAAGCGCCAATAACCTGCCAGGAAATAACAGCTAACTCGTACCATGCTGTCTTTGAAAATGGAAGATCAGTTTTTTATAATATTGTTTTGTACACACTAAAACTGAAAGAAAAAAATACAGCTTGTATCTTTGATCATGGGTCTGTTCTGTCAATAGGCTTGGAACTAAACCTGATTCAAGGAAATATGGGAAGTATTAAAATTAATGTGTTGACTGCTGTGAATAGTCATACGTTTTTGCAAAAGAAACACTTCTGTACTTCCTGTTCATTATACGTTCATAGCTAATTTATAAAGTGCAAATGTAATATTGAATTAGGTTTGTTATTTATAAGCCTTTTCACATCTGCTGTAAGAGAGTTAGAACTAGACTGCTGGACATGTCTTTTCTCCTTCACTTCTTTCTAAAACTTTCAATTCTGGCAACTACAATGAGCTCAGCACCGTCTCTGTGAAAGCTTTTTGCCTACTTAGGACTGATTTGCCTATGCTTGACTGCCATTAGTACAGAATACTTTTCCATCTCAGTCTTTAAAATTCCAGTAAGCCAACAAAGCTAGCTCTGCATAGTCACTCTATTTGCTAGAAATAGCAACCAGCATTTCGTAAATCACACCCAGTCGTCCTAAAAAGAGAAGTGCACATTGAATAATGTAGTCCTAGATTCAATAGTCATGACAAGAATGCTTTTAATCATAGGTATTCTGGGGCTTAACAACAACTGAAATTACATAGCATTCACATGCCATGCAACATCATTGTTACTAATTGTCCAATTTCTCCAAATTCTTTCAGGAAATATTGTTTTAACCATTCAGTAACTATTTTTCTTATAAATGCTCAGTTCAAAATTTTTAATTCTTTTGTTACCATATTTCTTATGAAACACATTGTATGCATTTCATTTGATTTTGAGAATAATGAATAATTTGTAAAATAACTTTTACATTATTGAATCGATGCTTGGAACAGAACTACCATATTTGCCATTGTATCAGATGCATGCCTATTTGTAGGAAAAAACAAATTTAATGTTTCCTCATACACTGTCTCATGCATAAGCGTATCTTATACACTGGGATAGATACTACATAAAAAGATTTGAATATGAACACTAAAACAAGTGAGTTTTGTGTTACAAAATCATAGCAATCTTGGATTTGTTGATATTGATATTTAGCATTTAAAGTGGCCATATCCAGCCTGAATATTGTTTTATGTTACTAAAACTACCCAGATCAATCCTCTCATGCCTACCCTGTGATGTCATTCTAAAAATAAGCAATTGCATCATCAAAATCCAAAAACTACAAGATAATGTAGGATTAATTCAAAACAATGTGAATAAATAAGCATTACATTTGACCAAGTAATCTGAATGCTAAAGGGTTGAACTGCTTGGGAAAAACAGGAATTCCTTTTTTTTTTTTAATAGTTTTACCCTTTGGAGAAGTCATTGGGAGAATGATAGAATTGTCTTGACTTGCAGGGTAGGGGTAAAGATGATATGGTGGAATCTTTTTTTTATATGTTAAGATTGTAAAACTTAGCACTTAATTGAACACCATGCCTTGATTTTTCAAGATTTTATTATTTTTCAATGCTTTAGTTTTCGTCTTCTAGTAAGAAATTGCTCATTGTTTTTCTGTTGTATTGTAAATAGAAACACTATCAATTCTGACTTTTTAATCCTTCCTCAACTGCTTTAACCGAAACCAATTTTTAGGTTTCTTTTAAAAATCATAGTAACTTATCCTATTTACATACTTAATACATGTAGTCTAGTCATTTTGTTGTAAAAGTTTATTATGGTGGTGTGTATACAAGTTCAGAGTAAAGTATTATTAAATGGAATTTTAAGTAGTTTAAAAGGATTTTACAGGATGATTATTCTCAGAGCAACAGGCAACATATATTTGTCATCAATTGCTCTGATAGCTATATATAACTCCAAAATATTATTTCCCTAGTGTATTCCATGTCATTTTATCTTTATCAGGAGAATAGCAACTGATGGTCGGAGTGCTTCAAATTCTCCCGAAGAGTCATCACCTCATCACAATAACAGCCTGCCTACTAGCTGTAGTCCTTATGGGGCAAACAATTTACAAGTTAGTATCATTCAGTACTCAGTTTATATTTTCTTGCTACTGTCTGTACTGTACATTAGTTCACTTTCATTATTTATTTTAGTAATCTTAGTAATAGTAATAGTTATAAGCATTTTACTAGTTTCAATTTCTGGATATATTTTGAGCAATTTTGCATTCTTCAGAAGCGAATGCCTGACAGTTCAGCTGTCGATGGTAATTTTCATCCTCCAAAGAAACTACGGGTTTCACCTCCCATGTTGGGAGACAAACAAATGAACGGGACTGTTAAGAAACCATCCGCAAAAATCGAAAACCACTCAGCTTCCAATAACGTCGCAAACAACATTTTAACTAATGGCCTGAACAAAACAGCTGATCAGAACCAGACTCATCAAAATTCTAGAAGCAACTACAGTGATCATCAAGCTGTTGTGTCCAGCAAAAATGAAGGTATGTATTCTACTTCAGTTTTCCACATTACGGGGTTGCTGTTGGGATTTGTTTGTTTGTTTTTTAAATTTTATTTCTTTGCTTTTATAGAAAGAATGTCTAGTACTTAATTTATTGATGTATGGGGGAGTACAAGTCCCATCACAATAAGATGCAAAGTATGTGTTTGTTCATATATGCAAGGACTTGTTGCTTGATTTCTCATCCCTGCTAGAAATAGAAGCTAAATTTCTCTTAAATCATTTTGTTTAATGTAGTGTTAGGTAAATACCTCTGAAATGACATAGTCACTGCTGGAATGCTTTTGATCATAAAGTAATTCAGGGTTGAGTTGGAGTTTAATAATACCATAATACACGGACTACATTTGCTATTCAGATCTTACTAAATGCTGTCTGAAATTGGTTTAGTGATTAAAAATTAAACACAATTGTTTGTTTGTTTGGTTGTTTGTTTTAAATTGTACCTGGTGGTTAAAAAAAAGTCCCAGTTTGTCATAATGTCTCTGCTATTGAGGAAAGTTGTACTTGTGTATGATTTTTTTTTTTTTTTTTAACTCCCAAAAATAGCAGCCTTGCCTCTCACATTTCACACTTCACTGTCTTTAAAAGTGCAAGGTTACTTTGGCTTTAGTTAATGTTACTAATTTGGGTACTTTCTCTAGAAAAAGAAGAAAAAAAAATGTTTATGACTGGGATATTTTTTTTACCAACAAACAGTATGCTTGATCTGGGGCTAAAGAACAGCTACAACTAAAAATACTTGATTATTTTAGCAAGCATTTGAGAACCTGTTTTGATTGTATATTTTATTTTATATTTTATATGATTGTATAATTTATTATTTTAGAAATACCTTCTCCTTCGTCTTCACCAGACAATGATACTTCTAACTATCTAAAGTAAGTACCTGACAGTTCACTCAAATTTTTTTTGCTAGAGATTTCTTCAATTTCATTTTATTTACTTATTAGGCAAGTTTTCCTAAACTGTGAATTTTTTTCTTTCAGTAAATATTCTGTGATATGTCGTGATAGTCAACGCCAGGAATATAAAAATGACTTCAATGTCGACTATTTTGAATACCAACAATTATATATCGCTATTAACAAAGTCTCCCAGAAATTTCTGGATTGGAATAGCCAAATGAAGAAGGTCTCAAAGGGGTCTCCAGATTACGAGGTAAAATACATTGTTGTTTTTTTGTTTTTTTTTATTTTAACTTTTACTCCAGTTAACTTTTCTTAAGTTCAAACAGGTCAGATTTGACCCCTCACTTCTAACCTACACTATCATATTAAAAATAATCATGTCATTGAATTCTTGAAGACATGAAATAGTGCATGATTAATTCAAATCAGTTTGCCTAATTATTACATGTGACAGAATAATCAGAATGCTAATGGTTTAAGTTTTGGAAGTGATAATGGTACTGTTGCTAAAAGTGTTTAGTTTTTAAACACAACTATTATCTGTCTTGGCTTTATTTATGAAAAGCCAGCTGAATAATAAAATGAATGCAAGGACTGTAATAGTTGTGAACACAAATAGTCTGCTACATTTCGAAAGCAAATTGAATATGATTCATTAGATGGGCATTGTTTACTTGGATAAAAAAAAGTTATGAGTGCAAGTAAATCGTTACTGTGTATACAGTTGACATTTAGAATACTTATTGAATTAATAATAATGATGCATGACCATATGGTAAGTTTGCTTCTCAACCACTTGGTTCCAGGTTCAGTCTCACTGCTTGGCAATCTTGAGGCAAATGTCTTCTGTTATAACCCCAGATTGACCAAAGCCTTGTGACTGCTACAAAATTTCTGTAAAAATATTTTTGTCTTTACAAAAGACTTTATTCAAATTATTCTCTCATTTATTTAAATTTTCACTGTTTTTTCTGTTCTGATTTTTCAGTATATTTTTTTTTTAGTCATGTCATTTATTTATTTATTTTTTTTTTCCAGAAACTGGAGAGGAAAATATTTAAAGAATATGATCTAACTAAAAACAACACAAAATTTATGGAAACTAAAATTAGATTTGAATTCCTACACCGCAAATTGAGACATATAAAAAAGTTGGTTTCAGATTACGACCAAAAGCAAATGGCTATGATGAGATCCTAACATTGGCTCTTTGGCTTTCTTTTCTGACCCTTCTTTATGCTATGGCGATTCTAGACCTTTTTCACTGTCAAATGACCAGCTAATTGTTGGACTTTGGATTTACTAAGTCACTAATTAAAAACTTCAGCCAAACACTTTTTGGCTATAAATTTGCATATAAAAAATGGAAAAAAAAAATGAAAAATAGAAAACAACAAAAAATGGGGATAAACCCTGTTCTTTCCTATATAATGCTAAAAGTAAAAGGAAAAAAAGAAAAAGTAGTAAAAAAAAAAAAGCATTAAGTAATTTTAACTGTTCAAATATAAAACAAAAACAAAAAAACAACAGAAAGCAAGAGTGAAGGTGTGATTGCAAATTTCTCTCAAGATCTTGCTCTGTCAAAAATCTTATTTGGGTTACCTAATGCTGAGCAGAGTAGTTTTTGAAAGACAGTTAAGCTATCTTATGTTTCATACATTTAATGCATACACTAAATCTATAAAAGAAAAAAAAATATCTTTTTACAGAATTGTGTGTGTATGTGTGTGAGTTGTGTGTATGTAAATGTATGTTTATTTCTCCGACTGGTTGTCAGTATTTAACTTCCAACTCATTCTGTGATGGTATTTTTTTTTTTTTTGGTCCATTCCTACACCTCTTCCAGTTCCAACTCCCTTCTTTTTTTTTTTTTTTCCTAGTCTCAAGAGAAAGCTAATTTTTACATACATGCTCAAAAAATGAAGAAAGAATAATATTAATTAAAAAGTGAGAGAGAGAGTGAAAGATAGGCTTAAAGTGAAACCAATTTCTTTTTACATTTTCTTTTCAGATTCTGTTTATTATAAACAAGTTTAATTTGAATATACATTTCCTTCCTCACTCTCTCTCTCTCTCTCTCTCATATATACACTCACACACACACACACACACACACACACACACGTGCACATATTCCTCTCTCCTGCTCAGTCTTACACAGACATAAATACATGGTACAAACAAAGTGTGTTGGAATAATAATAATATAGATCCTCCAAGGATGTTTTTTGTCTTTCAAAAGATTTCTCCCCAACATGTGTACAAGTAATAAGTTAACTCATGCTCTTCCTTTCCTAAGTATAAAACAAAAAAAAAACAATGAAATTAACAAAAAAAAAATACTAAAATAATATTGGTTTGATTTCTTCCCCTGCCCTGCCTTTTCCCCCAACCTCCCACCACTTCCTTCTAGAACCTTGCTGAAATAATTTCTTGAAGTTAAAAAAAAAAATACAAAATTGCAGAAATCATTCTCTGGTTGTGTGTAAATGCAGATTCAGTTTATTGTTGAGGTTTAAAAAGAATGTTACTTTGCATAACAACTAATAAATTATTGAAAGGAATAGCACGTACACACACACACACACACACACACACACACACACATTCTATAGCTCATTGTGTGCTTGTTTGGCCCCTTTCCCTCCTGTTCAATGTTAGATTGATAAAACCAAATATTGACCACACAAAAATTTAAAAAAAAAAATGATTACTAAAGATTTTCAGAGACTTCTGAAAGAAAAAAAAGCAAAGAAAGAGTTCTGCATTGATCTGTTGTATCAATATATCTTCCAAGTTAGATTCCTATCCGTGCTCTTTTTTTTTTTTTTTTTTTTTCTGTTGAGGTACGGGTTTGCTAGGATCTGCTGAACAGACTGTGATATAGCAAAGCTTTTAGCTCACATATAGTGATGTTGGATAAGATTGTCTCAACCAATCAACTGAATGTAAACTTGAATGTAAAAATGTATAAAACTATTAAAAAAAGATAAAAGAAAAGGCCACTGGCTTTCTTTTCTCCCATTCTCCCCATACACTATTTAAAAGTTGGAATCTATAACCCTAAAACTATTTTTGCTGGCACCTTCTACCCCAACCCGAACCTTATCTTCTGCCTCCTTCCCATCACACCTCACCTCCCGTCCACTTCTGTAATTAGATACCAAGTCTTGAAAAGCTAGCTAGGAATGAATCTCCCAATAGAATATATATTAAAATTTAATTTTTAATCTCAAAGTGTAATTTTTTTTGTGAGTTTATTTAAATTATATATACTCTTATTTATTTAAATCACCTAAACTGTTTCCATCTCTTAAAAATAACACACTAAGCAACAAATTTCAACTTTTTTTTTTTTTGTTACAGACATGTAAAAAAAAAATACTGATTCCTACTAAATTTCTGATGTTAATTTCAGATCTGATATCTAAGTTTCCCTATCTCGTCCAGATTTTGTGTAAATGAAAACCCACATTTTTCATTTTTTTCTTACCCACTTCTATTACACTAAGAATATTTTTCCATGCCACGTTTTATGTTAAGCATACGTAGATGATTAGTGAACAGGGATGAAGGTTTTTCATTGCCATTGTACAGTAATACAGCTTTATAATTAGCTTTACTAAAGTCAATAAGCAGTCTCCATTCTTTTGGGTCATAGCGAAAGCCAATCTTTTCCATCAGGCCACTGATATCATAGCAGAAACAAACGTTTTCCTCCATTCTGCAAATGACGATATTGGAAATGGGAAACTTTGGTGTTTGAAGTCTGGAACCAGGCAACTCTGCCTTTTTTTTTGGCAATTCCAAATTGCACACTAAATCATTTAACATCCACTTAACCTAACAAATGTGGGGTACTAGTTGCAGCTTTCCCTGTTTCTGTATCAATTGCAGAATCTTCAGATGAACTGCTGTCTGTTGTCGTTGCTGGTGGAACTGGTGGTGGATTTGTTTGAGCATGTGGTACTGGTTTTATTGCTGACTCACAGTTTGGGCACATGATTTTTGACTTTATTTTTGTGAAACCAGCAATCTTTGTCAAATAAAAATAACTGAGAATGGCATAGCTTTTCTTTCACAATTCATCCAAGCTATTAACATTGCATTGCACTGTTCACAGCTAATATGTGATGTCCAATCCCTCTCTAGTTCTCTCTTAGTCAAAATAATATTTCTAGGCAAGTTTAATCTTTGTTTTGTCTTAGGTGTGTATTCTTCCCGAATATAACAGAAGTTGTCTGGGTGATTTACACAAGCACGTCTATTTGATTGCATTTTAATTACCCTACAATATCCGGGGAAAAATGTAGAAAGTAATAATTATGATGTACAAAGTAAAAAGAAATACACACCATAGTACAAAACAAATGCTATAAAAACACGTTACCACAGTCTGTTACTTCATCACCAGCAGAGAACTTCAACGAATGCTTTACTTGACTGTCTCGTAGTGACCGACCATGGTCTTTTATTATGCTCTTAACTCAGTGTTGCCAACTAGGGATAAATTTTATTGATCAAAATAGTTAGAACTTGTATACAGTTGTCAAACAAAAATTGCTTCAACCTTGAAAAGCAAGTTTCATCTTATGGGCATTAAGCTGATTAGAACCAAAATCTAGATGTTGTAGGAAACTTTACTCAGAAATTTACATTTTACACAAAATCTAGACATGATAGAAAAAAATCCAATTTTAGATTTGAAATAGCCATATTGAAATTAGCTAAGAACAACCATTTGGTCTTCTGTAACAGAATCCTTGTTGCCTGCTGCCATGAAAATATAAAGTGTTGGACATGTTTATGAAATGTTGGTTTAGATGTGAGGTTACTGTCTACTCTCTTACTATTTTCTTATGGAGGAAGTTGAATTTAAATTGCTGAAAATTTATCTATAAATTTATCTGAAGGTTACCTTTTTTATGCCCTTCTGCTTTTGTTCTATTTGGTAGAGAAACCTTAAGCAGTTCTTTTTATTTTTTAGGTTTCTAATATTCAGTATTTGTTTACTTTTGACTTTGTTGCAAATTTTATTTCTCGAGCTTTACCATTTCCCTCCTCCCAACTAGACCTTATTTTTCAATTTTCACTATCAATTTATTCCAGTAGTTGCCGACACTGCCTTAAATTTTCTGTCTGCCATTTTACTTTGATTGTGTTGAATTTGCTCTTGAGTAATTTCAGTTCATCTTTCTATTTAGTAGCTTACCCTTTTTAATTTTCTTTTTCTGCTTTCTCTATTTGACTTATATACATTATATATACATATAGCTCTACTTTATGATGCTGCTATTCATTGAATGTCTACTTTAAAAAGACAATCAAAATAATTCTGTCTTGGTTATTCCAACCTTTATTTTAAAATATACAGAACGGAACAAAAAGAAAATACATTTTAGCTAAATATCAAAGCAAGACTAGCATTTAATTTCAACCCCTCCTCTCTTCAAGCTTATTTAATGCAGTAAGAAAGCTTTAGCTTTCCCATTTAGTATTTCCAAAGATTTTAACTTCTAAAAGAAGGTTTGCTATCAAAATATAATTGAAATTTGTATCCATTATAGACAGTCCTATATAAGTGGATACCAGTTTCTGTCTACCTGGATAGATTTATTCAGTATTTACTGAAGAGAGCCACTGACATTGTTTGGTTTGGTCCCAAATTTACTAACTTGGATATGTCATTAATTGAAACATTACATGTATGGTAGCATTATATCTTGCATTAGTTATGGGATCCTTTATTGAGATTTTTAAATATCTATGGAAAAAAAAGTTAGTAATCAAATATTTAACAAATTAACCATTCCAAAATTAAAATCTGTATCGAAAGTAAATCATAAAAGTTTCTGCTAATCAAGACCCTATCTTGAATGTTTCCTGACTGTGGTTCCAACGTCAGACATTTTAAGCACTGCCACGAATTTAATGGTTTTGCAAAAATAGTATTTTAATTGTGTTGACATGGAGTAATTATTTTTCATTTTGTTTGTTTTTTTTTTGTTTTTTTTCTTTTACCCTTTCTGCTCCAGTAGACCACTATGTGCATCAAGGCTAAATGTTAATGTTACTGCATACTATTTCCTAGCTGCTGGTGTTAACTGTTGATTTGCATTGTGCTGCTAATTTGTGTTCTTATTTTTCATTTGCATACTTTAATATTTAGTCTTAAAAAAAAAAGAATTGGTCATTGTGAACTTGCAACATTATTCTTAGATTGGTTCAAAAAAATAAGTGATTTTATATATATAGATATACATAGATATAGATAGGTATTTATGAGAGAGAGAAAAGTATAAAGATATTGTGTAGCAGGTGTTAATTTTAGGTTGCTGATAGTTCTGTTCATAATTTGTTGCTCCACCAAACTTAGACTTATATGTTGCAGAATTAGCATGGTTGTTTAGCTTATTGGTTGTTTTATATATATATATATATATATATATATATATATATATATATATATATATATATATATATATATATATATATATACTTAGTAAGGCTGTCTGGTACATCAGTTGAGTCTAAAATTACTTTAAACATTTTCTTTTCACTTTATTTTTTTTTCTTTTGGATTTGTGCAGATTATATTTATTTCATGTATTTATGTAACTATCTCCTTGCATCTTTCTCTATATTTATTTAATCTGGATTAAATTCATAATCTAAACTTTCCAAAGCCTATTCTGCACTGGTTCCATCTTGGTCTCTTATTTATTTATTTATCATCATCATTATTATTATTTTTAAATGTTTCAAAAAGCTTTATATACCTTAACAGATGTACTAAACACTAAAGATATGCATATTCTCTTGTAACTATCAGTTCTTTTATTAATGTTTTCTTCCAAATCTGCATCTTAAATAGATAACCTAATTGTATGGGATATTAATGGATTGCAATTGAATCTGTTATGTTTATAACACAGATAGCAAAATATTCATCTGATAAGCTTTAAGAATATTACCATGTAATCCCATCTGGTCAAGCTGTTCTGAATTGATTCAAACAACCATGTTTTTCTAAGCTCTATCTACCAATAGCTTTAATCTAAGATATAATATGCTTAATAAATGGAAACAAGATAGTGTTGATATCAGATCATTCGTTAAATGGAAACTAGCTAATCTCCTTTTCACTCCTGTTTTGTTTCTGCTGACATAAATATGTTTAAATTTCCTGAAAGTAAAGATGTTATATATACATGCACACATACACACACATATTATGGAAATTTTTGATTTTTAAGCTCATAGATATCAATGATAGTATCATTGGTAGTGTTATGTCTGAGGAGTTGGAATACTGCTGCTGTTTCTGCAGTGATGTCTCTTTGAAATATCTGTATGCAATTTAGTGTTTCATTTTTGCTAAATGTCTGCACTTTCATTAGTCATCAGTGATCTGCAACTTTGGATTTTGTGACTGTAACATAATTGTACTGTCATGATAGCATAGAATTTTATATATATATATATATATATATATATATATATATATATATATATATATAAAACCAAAATTTCCATCTCTGTGGAACTTACATTCCATCTCTTATGAATATTGAAATGTTTGGCTGGGGTTTAGGTAATCTGAAGTTAATTATATTCTGTTATAAATGTATTTAGTACACCTTTTCTCTCTTTCTGAAAAAGAAAAAGGACTAAAAAAAATTACTGATAGTTTAGGTTAAAGAACTGGATCTGCCACTGTACTACAAAAAAAAATTTATAAATCACCTGAGAACTTCTCCCAAATTTAATGAGCAAAACAATGAGGTTGTTTTGAATCTTTACCAAAATTACACTGACAAAGCCTCGCCTATTTACATCTACTGCTCTTTGATAGCCCTTAATTTTTTCCCCCCTCTGTATGTGTGATATTCTGTTGTCCTTAAAGGTCCAAGATTTTGAGATATAAAGAAACCAAAAGAATAAACTACTGTAATGTCTTCTGCATAAGACAGTCTTTTTATTTTAGATATTCTGTTTGGTAAAAGATTTAACAAAGCAAAATAAATAAACAAATAAAACTCTTGCACTCTGATAGCTGAAGAGTATTGAGTACTAGATTGTGATGCAAAATGATGGTAACTGAACGACCAAGTGCCTCTGCTGTTATGTCTGCTTTTTTTTCTTTTTTATTCCCTCAAATGATATCAAGAACCATTCCTTTTGCAACATGAAGATTTAAGTTCCATAATAATAATTAAAAATAAGAAGATTGACTTGCTCTTGTTTCAAAATGTGCAGTCATACCTTTTCTGTTACGACTTTTGGTTCAAATAATTTTTTTTTTTTTTAAATCCCTATTCTTTTCACTGTTCTGTATGATGAGCGATCTAATAGAGAATTTAACTGCTTGCTCTTGTTTATGCAATTTGTTGGTGTCCAATTAAGTTAGCATAATACTGAAATTACATCACCACACATTGTTCTAATTTGGTCTTTCAAAAACAACATATAGGGGGACTAAACCAGTTTTTAATACATTTCAAAAGAAAAAAATAACTTCAGTTGCATAAACTTTATATATTTATTTCTTGGAATAGTTTTTTTCCAAGAATTTGTGTTCCTCCTATACAAATGCTCTTGAAGCATACTGACAAACTGTATAATGAACTTCCATTTTAATCTCTGTCCTTGGACATGTCTGTGTTGTGTGATAGATTTTCAGCTATTATTAAAAATAAAGAAAAAAACGAATATTCACCTTCCAAACAAGCAATGCATTTTGATATACCTTTTACTCAATATACAGCTTTTCTTTTCCTTTCTTCTCCTCACAGGTCATTTGAATTCAATACTTAGCATTTTGTTTGTTGCACTATTAGTGTCTTTCTTGTTGCAAAGCTGATTTTCAGTTTTAAAAACCAAACAAAAACGGAAAAAAAAAAAATTGATACCATTGCTGTGGAATCAACTTCCACTGACTAAGCTAATCAGGGAAGTTATTCTTATCAAAGTGCTGTTTTAGCTGGTTCTTTTACTCTTAGCATTGGTCAATGTAAACTGCTTGTATGTGGGATGGGTGGGTGTTCATTCAGGAGTAAAACTTTTATAAAGTTGTAAAAAAAATCAAACTGGAAGTTCCTTTCCCAACCCCACCTCTCTCTCCAACCCCCAATCTCCACCCAGTTAGTGTCCCTCTCAATAAAAAATAAAAATTATTTGTTCCAAAGTTCTTATATATCATCTAGCTGATGTCTAAAAATTATTTTTACATGAAGTTTTTTTTTTTCTTTCTCTGAGTGAAATTTATATAAATATATATATATATATATTGCTTTGGTTGCTGACATTGGACAAATTAAGGGAATGTTCCAAATTCTGAAACCAGACCACCTAAATTAGAACCATCAACAGATGTTTTTACTTCTTCCTCGCACCTTTTCTCTCTCTGCATAACACACATTTTGGAGTGTGTATGCATATAAATGCATGCATAAAATTTTATGCAAGAGAAACTTTGAAATGTGAAAATAAAGCAAAATAATAATTTTATCTAGATTTAATATGAGGACTAAATCAACACACACACATATATATTACTTAAACAATGTATTTTTAAAATATGATTCACTTGTATGCTGACTACTTGCTGTGATGGTGTCTTGGGCCAATTTGTTACATCGGAAGCACTGTTATTTATAATTAAAAACTTACAAGTATGGGCCAAGAAATCTGAGCTTCCCATGCATGTATTAGTACTTTTGACTTAACTGTTGGATAATGGTATAATTTCCCTTTTTTTTCTTCTTTTTTTTTTTTTACACCGCCACCAGTACCACTTTCTCTCGCAGCTGTTAAATAAAAGACTGCTGGCAAGTAATAATAAAGTAGCTGCGAGAGACCTAAGAGCTATCGGTATAAGAAAACGAAAATAAGGCTAGCTAGCTCAGTTCACGTTTGCTCAACTGCTAGGTGTTGATTGAGAGATGTAGATATTAAAAGAAAATATCATTTTGACCTTTGATCTCTGCTCTGAGGTTGGTTATCTTAGAAAGCCTCTAAGAGGCTGCAATTTTTTTTTTTTTTTTTTTTTTTTGCTCTCTAAAATTTGAAAAGCTTTCTCTCAACACTTTGTGGCAAATGAAAACTGGAACTTAATGCAGTTATGTAAATAACTATAATAAGCATTTTCACATATTAGCATAACAAAACCTATATACTCCAATAAGACTGCTTGCTATAGAGCAAGCTAATTTTCTGCTAACACACTTTCCAGTTTCTCTGTGGAACTTGGTGTTTTCAGAAGTTATTTTGTAACCAGTAAAGAATAAAATTATTTAGTGTTATTATGTTATGTGTAGTTTAAGGTGTTAATGAGAAAACATTGTGAAATGTCTGTTTTTGTCCGTTTTATTAGCAGTTTGGTATTTCAGATTCCAATTGATGGTGAGGGAAGGTGTTAATTCTTTCCTTACTTCAAAGTTTGATTTCCACCCCACTGAATGGGGAGGAAAAAAAAAAATCATTTTTGTCCAGTATGTTTCATAAATTCTCCTTGTTAAAAGCTAAAACAAAAGTATTCTTAAGAGTTGCTGGACAGTTTCATATCAAATTAATACTCATTAAAAGATCGGTGAGGAATAATTTGGTAAAACTTCAGAACACACAAAACAAACAAACAAGCCACCTATCGTTCTCTTCCCGTACACCCACCCATCCACTCTTCCCTTTCTTGCCGTTCCCCTTCTTTTAGACTTCAAAACAGTTCGTTGTTTGTAAGGAGAGAGTCTGCACGAGAAAGAAAATAACTGCTGTTGAGTCAGGGGTGTATGGTTACTTACGAAACATTTCCTATCAATTATTTTTAGTCTGACCAGATGACTGGATTTTCATCAGTCTGACCTCAAAACATTCCCCCCACTCTCAACTTATATTTTAGTGAAGACAAAGGAAAAATAAAGAAAAAAAAACACAAAAGGAAAAAACACTAATGAAATTGACTTTTGGGGTCCTTAAATTCATCCTAACCTATCCTCTACTATTTTTTCCGGATACTAGACCCACAGTGTATGTAGAAAACACATACAAACTTGTGAATTGTCTTACCTAAAATGAGTCGTGTATATTATTGACACGTACTATTAATGGACAAATAAATATTTAATTCATGTGAAGCAATCCCAATGTGTCTCTTGTCTTATTTTGTTATGTATTTATCTTCTAATTTATTTGTGTGATCTATGGATTTTTTTTTTTTTTTAAACATTGCTCGAGAAAATAATTTGGTATTAATGACATAAAATGTACAGCTCATTTGAATGCAGTCAGAACCACGTGTTTTCTTATATACGTGTGTATGTATATTATATACAAGCATAAGACCAATTCTCAGACAAACAAAGCGGATCTTGAAGCAAGAAGAAAGGGAAGTCTCGAAACGGCGGCGAACAACCGATCAATTATTTAATCAATACATTTGACAAACGATCGATTAGAGTTAGTTGGTTAGATATTTAACCAATTGACTAACAGCATAGAAGTGAATTTGGACCTGTGCGTATGTTATTGGCGTAATTACTCCCAAGACAAAATTTGTTTCAACACACGAATTCACATCAAGAATCTTGCAAACCAGATGTATGTGTGTGTGTGTATATATATATATATATATACATATATATATATGTATATAAATTTAGGAACTGGAACAAAATGCAGGTGACGTATGTTTCTTAGCTGATCTTCTGATGTAATTCAACGAGTGGTACATTATACACTTTGTTTTCTATACTTGCCAGGGACTGCTTGAAGCTTACTAACTCCCTATCCCTGGATCTTACCCTTATCTATCTCACTCTATCTCTCTTTCTCTCTCTCTCTCTCTCTCTCTCTCTCATATATATATCAACCGAGGAAGAAAGTATATTCTATCTTGGTCTTAAGATATAGTCTCAAAGAGTTGCACATTATAAGTGAAATATGATGTTGGGTTAACAGACATTGTTGGCTTTTACAAATAGAGAAAAATTGAGAACCATTTCCTTTACTACTAACGAACAAATTTACCTTTATATGATGTATAAACACACTCGTGCTCCTCTCGGGAGTGAAGGAGTTGTACGTAGGTAAGTCGTCAACCTAATGTTCGTTCATTTTCATATTCTAGTTCCAATATCTGAATATTGATGTTACGGTTGTCAAGATGTATTGCCAGTTAATTGCAAAACAAATTGTGACTCATGTGCTGCTTTTAAATTTTATAAACTGCATTAGTTGCTTGTCTTATGGATGATCGATAGTCATGTAATTTCGAACGTGCTGTAACCCTGATTCTGTACACCTCTTTGAAAAGACGATTTCAGCCGTAAACTAGTGTCTTTTGTCCAGGAGGTTTGATCTAAGAATAGATACTCGAATGTTCTTTTGAAATGGGATATTTAGTTGCTATTTTTAGTAAAATAAGTGACCGCATAGAAGGTCTCTTACTGGAAACCTAAAGTTGTTTAGCTCAAAGCTATACTTGATCCATCAGATCTATTGCAAAAGACCTTCAGTTGTCATCATCTCGTTTTTATTTTTATTATTATTTAAAGACGTCGATTGAAGAGGAATGAAAACTAAATGCAGGAATCTTTGTTTTTGTAATACCATACTTAGAAGCATGATTGTCTAGTTGCTGCAATGGTAGAATGGTTTGAGTTTCGACTGCAATGCCTTGTATTTATTCCGACTGTCTGCTCTCTCCGACAGTCTGTGTGCTGGAGTGACGAAACTGTTAGAGCAATGGTCAGTATTCTTCGCGATATTTCTTCCACTTCTTTGCGTCCTGGCAGCAACGCTTGTAACAACATCAGTATTGACCAGTGTCGGCTTTTGTTTTTGCCTTACACAACATAGGTGGCGTAGCGAGATGTGATTTACACGCATGGTCAGCCGTTTTCCACACACACTGAAGGGAAAAAAAGTAATAATAAAGAAAGATGAAACCCTAACCCGGCCTGCGCTCTGGAGAAGTTTTCAGACGCAGAAATCTGTGGTTTGTCGCGTCTGAAATATTTTATTAAGCTCCAACTCAACCCGGAACTAATTATGACTATGTAATTTTAGAGATATTTAACACTGCATTAAACAGTGATTTAAGAGATATTTAGTTCCTGGATTCTTGTGCTCGTAATCTGTTGTCACAACCATTATCTAGACTGTCCTCGTTTCCAGTACTTCAATAACAATGAAATTAGTGTTCCAATTAAACATCATAATCATCTAACATCCCCTTTCCATACTAACAGACCTGGGTTGGACAGTTTGGTAGCTGTCAAGCCAAAAGACTGTGCCAAATTTTGCTGTCAGGTTTGGTACAGTTTCTACAGCTGCATGCCCTTCTTAACGCCAATTATTTTATAGAGTGTATTGGGTGTGCTTTACATGGTACCCGCACCAGTGATGTCATCCGGTAACTTGCAAGTCAAGACCTTTCAAATGAGGGTGAGTAGGATGAAAAATGTAAGCGAGAAAGTAATTCCAGAAAGGGATAAGTTATTGGAAGGAAGGTTTGTATGGATAGTTATAGGATCTGTCACAATTAAAAACGTGTGGTCATGTTTTTCTCTATGGTGATTAACTGGCTGAATCGCTTGGGCGTCGGACAAATGCTTCGCGGTAAGTATTCTGGCTCCTTGCATCCTGAGTTCAAATTTCACTGAGGCCAGGTTTGCATTTCGTTCTTAATTCACTTTTTCCATTCAAAATCGGCTATGCAGCACTG
Source organism: Octopus bimaculoides (assembly GCF_046866305.1). NCBI lineage: Eukaryota > Metazoa > Mollusca > Cephalopoda > Octopoda > Octopodidae > Octopus > Octopus bimaculoides. The sequence continues at coordinate 47,848,608 of NC_142929.1, read as the reverse complement.
TGAAAGGAGCATGGGACGGAGGTGAGGAGGCACGAATAGTTTCCCTTGTCACGAAGAAATGGAGGGGTGAACTAGGGGCTAGCAAAATTTTCTAATATCTTGCATTTTATAAAATCATCCAGTGAAACCAGAAACGATAGGGGCGATTTAATGTTCTTTTCGGCCCTGAAAGCTATATAGGAACGGTAAACCTTGAAGCAAATAAAACTATAAATAATAGCATGTAAATATTGTGTTAAAATTCATTAGATAGACAATGTTGAAGGCGACTCGTGTAACTCAAATTTACATCTCGTGTGAACATTATTTTCCTCGAGATTCATGGTTCCTAAAAAGAATTATTTCGCGTTCTCGAAGTTTTTTTTTTTTTAAATTCTCATGACGCCAGCAACATTCATTCATTCGTAGAGAGAGAGAGAGTACACAATCGATTTAACGAATTAATGAGAAGGTACATCTGTTAAAAGATAGACAGCGGTTAATTTTTTTTCATTGCTTTTAATCTAATAAAAAAAATACAACTTTAATATTAACATACACTACCACACAGGAATTATTGATTTGTGGTAATAAAATACGGGTAATTTTTTTTTTTAGACAGTGTAATTCAAGAGTATTTTGCCTTAAACACCGTGGTAGTATCCACGATAAGGTTTATTCCTTGTTGCACTGTGGTAGCTTGTGTGATTCAGTGACTCTGAGAGCTATGCCAGCGGAGTGCAAACTCCCAGTAGGACCTCCCATACAGGAAAGGTCAAAGGATAGAGGCCAGATTAATATGGACCACCTCTTGCTAGAGGTAAAACATTAGCTTTATGTAGGCCAACAACCCAACCTAGAAAAAAAGGTAAGTTACAGAAGCATCGATGAAAATTCAAAACCAACGAGACGTGAAGGATGGTGGGAGGTTAGGGTTAGGGTGAAACAGAAAATAGAAAAACGAGTCCTCAATCGAATTCCAATTTCCTTCGGAGATCATTTACTTTTACCTACATGAGTTTCTCTTTTGTGCGAGATTCAATGTATCAGACAAGAATGGTCATATGGTGAAGGTCAAGCCATCGGAGCAGTTTTGAAGATCGTGACAGTTAAACCACCTTCACCCGAAGCCCCGGTGTTCTTCAATATGTGGATAGCTTCACGAATCCAGGTAAAAAAAAAAAAGTCACGGTAATAAAGTCACTGGGGTTTTGACCGGGGAAATTTTGTACGAGGGTTTTTGTACGGATCCCATAAATTAATTGTGACTTTATTACTGGCCACCATAAAATAATTGTGACTTTATTACCGGTCACCAGTTTCACTACCTTCTCGACTGGTACATCTGGATTGTCTGTGTCGAGAGTAAAATATATAGCCTATTTGTAAACGTGGTTTGCAAAATGATCATAAACAGGGAACATCTGGATTCGAAATAACTATTGTACACCTTGAGCATCGAAAATGGTTTCACTTAATGGTGGACAGTCCTTCATGATTGATCTTAGAAGTTGGTTCAGTTTTCGTAAGCCTCCAACAGAAACTGTATCCGTCTCAGTGAGTTAGTACGCCAGCTTGTAAATTTATCACTTGCTCCACTGAGAGAACAAGTATGTCAAATTTCGTGAATGTCATAGCAGTAACCGAATTTTGCAAGAATTTTGTTGAATATTTTAGTTATCGCAGGCATTCTCCAACTGCAAGTAAACACGCATTGTAATTATATGATCACTTCATACTCTCCAGTTCCCACAATCGTAGAGGTTAGCATGGATGAAGGAGATTGCTGAATATGGGGCACGTATCTTGAATTTAGATGATTGTGACTTGCCACAATATATTTGCAGGCGTATCTCACGGCAAGTAGTTACCGGATCCGGGAACAGATACATACTGGATTTTAGGTAAACGATTTGAACAACGAACTCACGCTTTCCAACACAACCTAATTCAGTTGTGTTAATGCTGCGGCGAGAATACATGAGAAGAAACTTGTTCGAGAGAAATGATCAAATTGTTGGTGCCATATGGAACAACTTAAATCAGTGAAACCCTCAACTCCAGCTGTTCATTATCAGTGAAACATAAAAATTGTAATGTAGCCCTTTCGAACTTCCAAATTTCGCCATTTAAATTTTAACAATTAAACAATCAAATAATAAATTGGCGAGGTCAGTAACCTAATTAAGAAACTACTCAGAAACCAAAATAGTCTATGACTGACGTACAATTCTTCCGCCTAATTTGTTTATATAATAGAAAGATTTTTTTATTTTTTATCAAATATGTACGAAAAGTTAACAAGAAAAAGGAAATGGTTCTTTAGTACGACAGTCATAGTTCGGAACTGCCATCAGCATCTGAAAGAATTTCCAATATTTCCCTGTACTGTATTTCGTTTTTCATGTAACTGATTTCATTCTGTGACCCACAGCTCGGTTAATATAGAATGCTGAATAAAGCTGATCGACATTTTTAATTTTATATTTCGTTTATCATTATCATTAAGAAGGTGGATGTGGCGATCTGTTACCGCACTGGGAGAAATTCTTTGCGGCGTTTCGTCCATTGAGTTCAAATTCCAGCGAGGTCGACTTCGTCTTTCATCCTTTCGGTGTCGATAACATAAGTTCTAATCGACCACTGGGGTCGATGTAATTGGTTTACCCCTTCCCCCGAACTTGATGGCCTTGTGCTAAAATTTGAAATCATTATTATTAAGAAAGCGGTAAGCTTGCAAAATTTTGCAATTCTTAGAGCGCCGGACGAAATTTTAAGCAGTATCTCTTCTGGCTTTTCGACCTGAATTCAAATATCGCGTTCGATTTTACCGTTATGCTTTCATTGTCGATAAAAAAAAATCACCAGTCAAATACCGGGGTCGATGTAATCGACGAGCTCCTTTTTCCCAGAATTCCAGACCTTGTTCCTATAGTACTGAGGTTTATCATTTCTAAACTATTAAGATATTTCGATATTATTCGTTAGCGTGCCTGGGAAATGCTTTGCGGCATTTCGTCCGTCTTTACGTTCTGAGTTCAAATTCCGCCAAGGTCGACTTTGACTTCCATCATTTTGGGGTCGATAAAATAACTACCACTTGAGTACTGGGGTCGATGTCATCTACATACAAATCCCTCGTACTTGCTGGCTTCGTGCCGAAATTTGAAATCGATATTATTAAGATTAGTAAAACCACGAATAAAAACTTTTTTCGATTTCGTAGCTCGAACAGTTTCTTGGATACCATCCATAGAAGACACCGAAGTAATTAACCGAGCAAACAAAACGTACAAAATAAAGTGACAACTCTTCGTTTCGTAGTCAGGTAAGCTACATGGTGAAAGGAACGGGAGGAATAGTTGTGCATAACATGAAATGAGTAAAGCTTAATAAGTATGCAGCCTTCACTTAGATAAAAACCTTTTATCAGAAAATAATAAACTGATAAACCATTTTATTTCACATGCTTGTGTAATCAAATAGCCATACATCAAAGGACTTTTGTTTTAAGCTTTTATACTTGTTGCCGTTGTTGTTTAACCCAAGGTCAACTTTGATCAAACAGACCTATGATTAAGGTGGCCAGACAATTCCTTCTTTTCCAAAACTTCACCACCACCACAAAGCGTGTATATTCAGAACTGCATCGTTCTTTTTAAGACTTTAGGCTAAAATACAAGTGAGTTTTGTTTGCTATTTCCAACAGATCGAGCAACTACGTAGTGGCGCTCTCGCGGGAGAGCTGAGATACATTGGCTGAAGTGTCTTCAATTCTCGTATCGAAGGGCGGAATAGAAGAGCATTTATCGCAGAAGGTTAGCGGGAGACAAGGAAGTGCTAGTCGCTCTTTGTGTCTTCGACGTCTGATCTCTGCCTTTTTTTTTTTAACGTACATATATTTAATATAACATGGAGGCGCAATGGCCCAGTGGTTGGGGAAGCGGACTCGCGGTTTCGATTCCCAGACTGGGCGTTGTGAGTGTTTATTTAGCGAAAACACCTAAAGCTCCACGAGGCTCCGGCAGGAGATGGTAGAGAACACTGCCGTACTCTTTCACCACAACTTTCTCTCACTTTTACTTCCTGTTTCTGTTGTGCCTGTAATTCAAAGGGCCAGCCTTGTCACATTGTGTCACGCTGAATATCCCCGAGAGCTACGTTAAAGGTACACGTGTCTGTGGAGTGCTCAGCCACTTGCACGTTAATTTCACGAGTTGGAACCCTTGACGTCGTAAGCGACGGAGTGCCAACATTTAATATAACACGGAAACCATGTATATGTTTTGTATAAGCTAGGAGACAATCACATCTTTGGGAAAATTCGTAAATTTCACAATCTCTAAATTTGTTTCGTCACACATGCTCATGGAGATACGATATAAATATCAATATTCCCACATTGTTGCCAAGTGTTCTTCTTGGCGAGTATCCATTACCCTCCTATAGTCTGTGTATGGATGCTGTCATCGTTTTATTTCTTTACTGCTCACAAGGGGCTACACACAGAGGGGACAAGCAAGGTCAGACAAACGGTTTAAGTCGATTATATCGACCCCAGTGCGTAACTGGTACTTATTTAATCGACCCCGAAAGGATGAAAGGCAAAGTCGACCTCGGCGGAATTTGAACGAGCGGCAGACGAAATACCTATTTCGTTATTGCCCACAAGGGGCTAAACATAGAGGGAACAAACAAGAACAGACGAACGGATTAAGTCGATTACATAGACCCCAGTGCGTAACTGGTACTTAATTTATCGACCCCGAAAGGATGAAAGGCAAAGTCGACCTCGGCGGAATTTGAACTCAGAACGTAACGGCAGACAAAATACCGATATGCATTTCGCCCGGCGTGCTAACGTTTCTGCCAGCTCGCCGCTTTCATCGTTTGGATCAACACAACTGAGTGGCTGGTTGACAAATTATGAGTATAGAAGTTGTCGAAACCTACATAGGGAGCCCAACTATCGGATATCAAACGTGTTTCATGAAATTTTGGTATATTATTGTCGTCACTTCCTGCTTCAGTCGCAAAATTCTTAACCGACTGAAACTGCCGCGATCAACTATAACCCAGGGATCTTTTCTGTTCGGCTGCCAATTTTCAATCTCTTCCATTTCTGTTCGAATCGATTTCATATTCAGTGAAATTATATATATTTATATGCTAATCAATGCCATGAAAATCGTGTTCACCATAAATCAATAAAGTTATTAGGTATTAAAGTTTGATAATTTTGGGTAATTTTAGCCAACCGTAAGCTACATTAATGCCTGTTTCCATAGTAACAAGCCGAACATGAAAACTCTTTTGTCTGGGAGAAAGCACGTGTTGACAAATATATTCCAGTCATTAAGGTGGTTGTCATATGTGCAAAAAATAGCTGCCAAATAAGCCTTAAATCACGCATTAGAGGAGGATGCGGTTTCGTACTTGCAAGAAAAGGGTGTTATACCCAAAAGAAAATTATGCAAAACGAAGAAGCATTTTATGAGTACAAGAAAACGTGGTGGGAATATGTATTAGCGATGCTCATGCCAAAGATGCATGGAATCTGCGTCAGTGAGGAAAGACACAGCAGTGGTCCCAAAACAGTGCCTTGCGGAACACCGCTCACTATTTGCTTGTCATTGGAGGTGGGTCCATTGGCTACTACCACCTGACTTCTATCCTTCAGAAAGTCATGCAGCCATTTTCCCAATTTCCCGACTATGCCGAAATCATGCAGTTTGTGACATATTCATGATCGACTTTATCGAATGCCTTTGCAAAGTCGAGATATATCACTTCCACATTTGAGTGATTGAGCAGCTGTTTCAACACCCAGTCATAGTGTTGTAAGAGCTGAGTCAGGCAGTTTCTTCCTGGTCGGAAACCATACTGGGTGTCAGTTAGCAAGTCATTTTCCTCAAGGAAGGTGATTAGTATATATATATTACAAATGTAATAATTAGATTATGTATTATGCGTTTGATTGTGTTTTGCTACGCGCATGATTCCATGGTCTGTGGTAAAATTAAATGTTTTGCATGAAACCGGTCTGTGGTGCAAAAAAGGATGAGACCGCTTGTTTACAGAATGATGATAGCAGAACATAACAATCATTCAGAATAAAAAAAGAAATATATCTTTTTTCTATGACATAGGTGAACGTCCATCCTATCATTGCCATCATCTCATGTTCTTTTTTAGAAGTATGGAAAACCGCTTTCTTTGAAAGACAATAATTTGTTCGTGTTTCTTTTTCGTTTCTTTTTTAAGAATGCGGTTAATACATACATACATACATACATACATACATACATACATACATACATACATACGAGGGTGTGCTGAAAAGTTCCTGGCTTTGGGCAAAAGAAAATATAGAAGGGTCAGTTAATTATGATTTCTTTCAACATGTCCCCGTCTCAGATTCACACACATATTGCAACGGTTCTTCAGTTTTTCTAAGCCCTATAAAAGAACTCAGAAGGTTGAGCCTCCAATCAAGCCTTTCGTGACACTCTTAACGCCAGGAACTTTTCAGCACCTCCTCGTATACAGTAATCCATCGACTATCGCGGGTGTTACGTTCCAAAACACCCCGCGATAGGTAAAAATTCGCGAAGTAGGAACAGTACTGTGCTATATATATATTTTATCGTTTTTATAATTTGTATGCATTTATTTTATTATAAATGCAAAACAACACCACACACTCGCCTCGCAAGTTTCGTTTTCCATACTGTATTTGATTTTTTGTTCACTCATCTGCGGTACACTACGTATTTTCTTTTAATATATTTTAATCAATGTATTATACAATGCAGTACTATACTGTATTCTTATTTATTAATTTATTAATTTTTAGGCGTGAAAATGCTTATTTTACCACGGAAACACTTACAATCTAAAAATATATAAATACTTATCGGCTGCAGAAACCCTCGATATACTTAGGAGTCTGCGATATAAATTTACATATATTAGCCAGAAGAATCTACGATGTACTGAGGGCGAGATAGGTAAACCGCGATATGGCGAGTGATTATTGTATGTGTATATGTTAGCTACATTGTTTACTGTAGAATATTGTATTGTTTTCCTATCACAACGGAATTTTTCTTATTTAGCTTGTTAAACTATTGACAACGGGGCTCATTCTGTCTTATCTGCCTTTCTCTCTTTCTCACACTTGTCTTTTCCGTTTTATGCAACAAGAAATGCATACACATTTTATTCTACACTAGCAGTACCGGCGGAAATTCCACGGATATTTTGTGAATTGTGTAATGAAATTGTATATTTTTCTGAAACATTTGATTCTTGAGAAGATATAAAAATTCACGTTGGCAGTAATTGAAAGGGCAAATCGATATGTTTGTTTGTGTTTATCGATGTGTTTATCTCCCTGCCTGCCTGCCTGCCTGCCTGCCCATCCTTCTATCCATCCACCCATCCATCCGCCCTCCCATCCGTCCGTACGCCCCGTTCTTCCATCCGTCCGTCCGCCCGTCCATCCATCCATCCACCCACCCACCCACCCATCCATCCATCCATCCATCCATCCATCCATCATATCCTTCTTACATTTCTGCCGGTGTATGCATCTATTTACTCAAACATTTAAACTATAGGTTCCCAAAGAGGGCGATATCACCCACTGGTGGGCGATTTCAACTTACAGGTGGGTAATGGGCAAGTTTCTAGAAAATGGTGGGTGATTTGAGATTTTGGCGGGCGATATGAACATTTTGTGGGTGACAATGAATTTTTAGAAATTAAGTCTGCATTTACTGATTTCTAGGCATACCTAGAATAAGGATGCACTTTTATCGATTTGACTACTCGCATGAGACGTCCCTTTGTATTACAAGCGTGGACTTGTTTATCGATAGAATATTTTTGTCGCAGTTATTGAGATGGTTGCCATGCGTAAAAACAGCAGCCAAATAGGCCTAGGCCTTAAATCACACCCCACTACAATTTTTGTTTTGTATAATCGTATGAAGTCCCGTGTGTAGAATTCAAATTCGCAAAAATTTCTTGAAAACTCCAAAAAATAAAAGAAAGTTATGAGAGGTTATATGTCGTGCGTAATTCTGTGGTTTCATATCAAAACACAAGTGCTATTTTCAGGATGTTGACAAAATGTGCAGTCACGCACAAAATGACAGCTTTGAAATCGTGTTTCTTGACTGGGTGAAAATGATCAAGCTTTAAACCTCTATAACTTTTTTAAAACATCCTTCTGGAAAAAGTTAAATAACTCCAGCAATCTAGCTTGGAAAGGTACATTAATGTGCCAAATTCTAAAATTTTCGATTAACTTCAATTTTTGAAATGTTGGCAGTCAAACGAACTAGATCCATATTTGCTCCAGTAAAGACATGTCATCTGACTCTGCTCTATTGAATTCTTCTTCTCTTTGGGAATATCATACTGCATTTCTGACGCCATCTGTAGAAATTCGTTTTCACATTTTCACTTTACTGATGCCTCCAGTCAAGAAAATTTGTCGACAGTACAATAGTGATTATTTATCGTTTGGATTTATTCCCTCTCCTCAGAACTGTCAGTTACCAATGTGCCTTCTTTGCCATCAAACATTGACCAACGAAGCAACGAAACCTTCACGCTTGAAGTATCACTTTGATGCAAAGAATTCTGAGAAGGACAAGCCGTTATACTTTTTGCAACTGAGCTCCTCTTTCAAAAATTAAATACAAACATTCAACGCGCTACTCCAGGAAACTAGTAAACAGGAGAATAACATTTGATTGCATCGTACAACATCGCATCGTACAACATCGCATCGTACAACATCGCATCGCTTGTTGCTAAGTCTGGGAAGTCTCACACATTTGAAGAAACATCACTTCGCCCAGTTATCGAAGAGATTTTGTCAACCGCTATGCACGAAAAACCCAATAACATTATGAAGATCCCACTTAATAATAACACAATTTCTCAAAGCATCGATAAAATGGCCAACGATGTTAAACATCAGCTCATTAATATTCTCCAGCGTTCTGAAATTTCTATACAAGTGGATGAGTCAACTGTTGTGGACAATCAATGTTTGATGATTGTATATGTTCGGTATTTCAGCGAAGACCTTCAACCTTGTAAGGAAATGCTGTTCACAGAGAAATTGCAACTTGATTCAAGAGGTGCAACTATTTTTCACATTTTCAAGTCTTTCCTTTTTGAACATAATATCTGTAATGGGTAGGTTTTATTGTTGATGTCGAGGGTCACCAATTATAACGATAATAATTTGTGTAGTTACCAATTGTAACAGGTAAAATTAATTAGGTACACAATACTATGAAATGTCGGAGTCAACAGTTATGACGATAAAAATTTGTTGTTATAACGGCATGTTGTAGGATGTGAAAGATGAACAATGGGTATTATTCAAGAAGAGTGGTCCCGGTGCGCGCACTCGCGCATCCACGCTAGCGAGTCGTGACTAGTCGATCCTACGACTACCTAGCGTGAGTGTGCGTCATGCGCAAAACATGTATGAGGGTATTTTCTAAACAAAGTAAATATTTTTTTTTAGACAAAGTAAATAAATTATACACTACCTGTTTTTGGTAAAGAGTCCATTAAAAAGTCGGTCTTTCAAAATCTACTGTTGTTCAATGGTATTAGTACATGAGGGACATTACAAATAATTATATATAGCAAATGAAAGATGGAAGATGGAATATACGAAAATTTATTATTAATCACGACAATTGATTCGACACTTATTTTTCTCGCTGGATAATCACACACACACACACACACACACACACACACACACACACACACACACACACACACACACACACACACATGGCCGTTCCATTTCCTCACTGATAGGAACTGTCATGTCTTTGAACTCTGTGCGGATTGCATGTTCATTTCTCTTTTTGCCATCTGTGACTTTATTTTTGATCTTCTGTATAAATGAAGATATTTCCTCCGTCTGGCTGCTTTTCTTTCAACAAAACGAGAAGTTACATTGCGGAACAGTTATTTTAACGAGTTGTAATTATTCAACACCCGACGAGATACATCAGCGCCGCCGAATGCTCCTAAACCAGTTGTTGAGTGGCCTGCCCATGATGGATCGATGCTAGATGTATCGAAACAATTGTTGTGATTAATAATAAATTCTCGTATATTCTACCTTCCGTCTTCCATTTGCCATATACATAACGATGACTGTAAAAGTGACCGTGCTTTACCAGTAAGCTACCAGGTGTAAACCATCCACTTTATTATCCTATATATATTTATATACACACACACATACATATGTATACATACATACATACATACATACATACATACATACAAATATATATATATATATATATATATATATATATATAATGTGTGTGTGCGTGTGTGTGTGTGTAATCTTTTGTTTCAGTCATTAGACTGCAGTTATGCTGGGGCACCATTTTGAAATTTCTAGCTGAATGAATCGAGACCAGTACTTACTTTTAAGCTTGGTACATATTCTAACGGTGACATGCCCACGAATTGAAAACACCCGTTTGCCTTAAAAATGTGAGGGGGACAAATATAAAGTGTGTTTATTGTCTTTTAGAACTTTCCAAATGTATTATATCTTGCATCATTGCTGTCAATAAATAATTTAGCAGCTTCTTCACAACTCATCTTTTTCAAAACATCTCTATGAACGTGGCATATTAGAAAATGGTTGAATCTTTGCTGAGCCATGGCCGATCGCAGCCAAGTTTTGAGTCTCCACAAACCGCTAAAAAATCTTTCAGCTTCACAAGAATTGGCTGGAAACAATAAAAGTAGCCTGAGCAATCGCTCAACATTTGGAAATATGCAACGAACTTCTGGTTGCATTTCACCGAATACTTTACGATGATCCTCAAGAGATGATCCACTATGATGATTTCTATAAAAATATATTTCGTTCCTTACAGAAAATTTATCAAGCTCTGGATACTGCATGATCACTTCAGCACAGTTCCATTGAATAAAATTTGCTCAGTTTTTCATAATCTGCTAAATCCTGTGAAAAAAAATAATCTTTCAAATTTGCTATTGCAGTATCCACTACCTGCAATTACTGCACTCTGCAATGATCCAATACAGTACGTTGTTGATATTTTAAGGCATTTCCTTCCTGGTGTCTTTTAGAAACATTTCGTTGCCTGGGTAGCTCCAAAGGTGAAATACCGAGTTGATAAATAATTTTTTCTGCTATATTGAACAGCTCCTGAAATTTTTCTTCACTACATAGATCTTTTAGCTCTTCCTGCACCAGTTTGACACTATGCAACATGCCACGTAGATTGACGGTGGTACTTTGAAAATATTTATTCAATCTTTCAAGCAATTGAAGTAATGGAACTACAACATGCAATCCAAGAACACATTGGCCCTAGAGAGACACGTAAGAATACCATTAGCTCTGGATGCAATGTTGGTGCCAAACTCATTTGTTGCTTCTTGTAAGGGAATGAGGATATCTGAATAAATTTCAAGAAGGGCTTTGACAGAAGAAAGCCGTGTTAGCCATTGAGTAGAGCACACAGGTTTTAAGGAGCGTGGTGACGATATTTCATTTTCTTCATCATGTTGCGATAAATACGTGGGCTTAAAATTCCCTGATGTACTATATACGTAATCAAGAGCATCTTTGATAAACGAAGCTTGTTGAACGGACTTAGCTATAATGAATTGAGAAATATAAGCGTCGCAGTGCACGTAACGGGCCAGAGGCTGAATTTTCTTTACTTCTGCTTGACAACCAAGATGTTTACCTGCCATATTAGCTGCACCATCATATGTCTGGTATCGAAGACCAGCTTTTCAACCTCGTCAAACACCAACGTCGGCCTGTGTATATATGTATGTATGTATGTATGTATGTATGCATGCATGCATGCATGTATGTATGTATGTATGTATGTACGTATGTATAAGTATATACGCACACCTTTCATCACAATTGCTTATTTTTCTTGTCTTTTCTGTCGAAGTTGTTCTTGTAATTGTTGTCGTAGTTGACATTCTCATTTACATTTTCTTTGATTTCTTTCGTTTTTCTTTTATCTCCGTAGGGAATTCGTTGACAAGCTTCTTTCATTTACTTTCTTCATTTCTATTAAATTTATTTAAGGTACATCCTTGTATTTTTTCCTTGTCTGGCTTGTAGTCCGCTTGAATTCATGGGCCTCGGGGCACCGCTCCAGCTGACACTGCCTCTCAGTGGGCCTGTGTGTGTGCGTGTATATATATATATATATATATATATATATATATATATATATATATATATATATACATATTTGTTTTGCAAGATTTTTGATGTGAAATCGTGTGTTGAAACAGATGTTGTTGTACTTGGGGATGGTCATATTGCCAGTTTAGCCAATAAAAACACACGCACTGTATATTTGGTGTTAATTTGCTTCAGCTTTATATTACATTAATCTTAATCTTATTTCGGCCAGAGTTCTTTCGTCACACTCCTGTGACCTCATCAGTGGTCCTTTGTTTCCTTCCTTCTTATGTGTGTCTCACCTTGCTAACTATCAGCCATTTTGTATACAAAATGGCTGATAGTTAGCAAGGTGAGACACACATAAGAAGGAAGGAAACAAAGGACCACTGATGAGGTCACAGGAGTGTGACGAAAGAACTCTGGCCGAAATAAGATTAAGATTAATGTAATATAAAGCTGAAGCAAATTAACACCAAATATACAGTGCGTGTGTTTTTATTGGCTAAACTGGCAATATGACCATCCCCAAGTACAACAACATATATATATATACTTTTTTGTATAATTAGATATTGTTAATGTAACAATACATAAAAACGGGCTAGAGTTGAAGTGCTCGGCATGTATATATATATATATATATATATATATATATATATATATATATATATATATATATATATATATACCATCATCATCATCATTTAACATCCATTGTCCATGCTGGAATGGGTTGGACGGTTTGACCAGGACTGGCAAGCTGGAAGGCTGCACCAGACTTCAGTCTGATTTGGCATGGCTTTCTATAGCTAGATGCCCTTCCTAACGCCAACCACTCCGGGAGTGTAATTAGTGCTTTTACTCGTCACCACCACAGGTGCTATTTGCGTGACACCAGTATCTGTCACGACTGTAATTTTGCTTGACTTGGTAGGTCTTCTCAAACACGACATAATGCTAAAGGCTTCGGTCATTGCCTCCATGAGGCCCAACGCTCGAAAGGAACACAGCCACTTTCCCTCCGTGAGGTCCAACACTCTAAAGGTGTTCTTTACGTGCCATCGGCATGGGTGCCAGTTACGTGACACCAGCATCGGCCACGATTACGATTTCACTTAGCTTGACAGGTCTTCTAAAGCACAGTATATTGCCAAAGGTCTTGGTCACAAGTCATTGCCTCTGTGAGGCTCAAAGTTCGGAGATCATACTTCACCACCTCGTCCCAGATCTTCCTGGGTCTACCGCTACCGCTACGTCAAAATCGGCAACTCGGTTTTGGAATGCGTAAAGAACATACGCACGCGCGCACGCGGGCACACACACACACACACACGTACAAACTCTCTTTTATAGATATAGATAAGGAACATACGCGCGCGCGCACACACACACACACACACACACAAACTCTCTTTTATAGATATAGATATAGATAAAAATTATCTCTACATTCACTTATAGTCACGTTTTGACAGTTGCTCAATGTGTGTGTGTGTGTGATGTATCTGTATGTGTGCGTTCATACATAAGTGTGTGTGTGTGGGGGGGGGGGTATGTAAATAGGTACGTATAATATATTCTCATGCTTTACATTGTCAATTTATTTGTTTTCCTCAAGGCCTTGCTATTCATAAACTAATCTCTCAAATTTTGCTGCTTCTATTTCTAATAACAGCTATTGAGATTCATTACAGTGTTAAGGAAAGATAATTCATATTTCTGTAAATTAGAGATGATCAAAGCAAAAGGCTTGACAAATATCACTGACACAAGAAATTATTAGTAACAATGAGGGGGAAAATCTGTAATTTGTATTTTATATACACAGTATATATATATATATATATATATATACTTATGTATACTTACATACACACACACACACACACACACACACACATATATATATATATATACATACACACACACATACACATATACTAGCAGAGATACCTGGCGTTGCCCGTGTTACAGGCAATTGAAGAATTAGACTTTTCTGTTATATTTTCTCTAATGAACTGGAATACCTATGATTCGATTTTCATCAAAATTGCAGATGAGGGTTCTTTCCCTCTTTACACACCCTAAAAAAATTCTAATTATGACACATGTATCCCATACTACTGATCTTTATGCGTAGATTCCAAAATTCCAGTCTTATGGAGCCTGTTAAAAGGATTTTGCTCCTGAAAAATGGAAGTCATGGAGGTCTCAAATGTGGGAGTTAAAGCTCCTATTGGGCCTTAAGCTATCTCAATTTGAAACCAAACATACTGCATTATACCCGCCCTTATGCATTGAATCTAAGTTCCAAATATCATAAGGATCCATTCGGTAATTTTGGTCCATGAAATTATCCTTCTCCCTAGGCTTGGATTTTGTGTTCCAGATTTCATTAGGATCGGTGCAGTAGTTTTGGAATGTATAAGTAACACACAAACACACATAAAAACATTGAATTTTATATAATAGATATGAATATGCACATATATATACATGTGTGTGTGTGTGTGTGCTTGAGTATTATGTCAAGCATGCAAATGTCTGTGGAATGTCACCAATAATAAATCCAACAAGACCTTTGCTCCACAGTAGAAGTATTAAGGCTGGTTCTCCTGGTAGAGAGGATTGACCTGTAAGAATCCTGTGCCGGTGTCATATAAAAGTACCTGTGTAGTGCCAGGTAACCCAGCACACTCTGTAAAATGATTGGTGTTAAGAGGGGCAGCCAACCATGCCAAATCAGACTGGAGCCTGGTGCAGCTCTCCAGCTTACCAGCTCAGGCCAGAATGGACAATGGAAATTAAATGACGATGGTGATGAATGATCACCATCAAAACTAATGGAGAATCTGTTTACTGTTAGCTTACGAAAATAAACATTGAGTTGTTTCAGAATTATTTCATTCCGTTCCCATTTCATATTCACATGTTACACCTACGCTTCACATACCTTACATATTTTGCAGTCTTTAAAATATTATCTACCGACTCATTAATTTCTGCTTCTGGACATTTGAAAATCTGGAACATTTCCAGTATTCTTGATATTGTGGCTTTTATTGTTGTTCCTTTTTATATTTTAATCAAAAAATATCCTTTTCTTTTTAATCTTTTCCTTTTTCCACAAATTATTGTCTTACACTTAGATTTGAAATAGTTCTGCATGTTATCATTTCCATTTCCTATGAATCAAGTTTGCTTGCTTGTAGGCATCTTATTTCACTTACATAGGGCATATATCTGTGAGCATGTGCATGTGTGTGTATGTATGTGTGCGCGCACATACACACATGTGCATGCTTGTATGTATATGTGTGTATGGGAGAAAAAAGGGAGACATGGATACTGCATTTCTCATTTCTTCCACTTCTAGATGCATAATATGTGAGGGTCCGTGAGGTTTTTAATTGTGGACGATTACAGATTTGAGGTTTCTGTGTTTTCCTCTCTAGTTGCTTTCTGATGGCTAACACCTTTCATTTGCAATGTTTCTATGAAATTCCAGCAAGAGATGTAGAGAGAGAAGAGGAGACAGAGAGAGAGGTGTATGTGAAAGAGAAAGAGAGGTGTATGTTTGTGAGAGAGAGAGAGGTGTATGTGAGAGAGAGGTGTGTATGTGAGAGAGAGAGGTGTATATGAGAGAGTGTGTGTGTGTGTATGAGAGAGTGTTTGTGTGCATGTATGTGTTTGTGTGCATGTATGTGTTTGTGTGCATGTATGTGTTTGTGTGCATGTATGTGTGTGTGAGAGAGAGTGTGTGTGTGAGAGAAAGAGAGAGAGAGGAGGGTGAAAGAGAGTGTGTGTGTGAGAGAGAGTATGTGTGTGAAAGAGAGTGTGCTTATGAAAGAGAGAGAGTGTGTATGTGAGAGAGAGAGAGTATGTGTGAGAGAAAGAGTATGTGTGTGAGAGAGAGTGGAGTGTGTGTATGTGTGTGAGAGAGAAGGTGTGTGTATATGAAAAAGAGAGAGAGGGTGTGTGTATGTGTATTTTTCCGCATATTTTGAAAAAAAAAAGAAATTTCTGAAAAAAGTAGCCGTACACTGCGAGGAGAGGAGGGGGTGTAATTTTTTTTTTTTAATTGAAATTTTACAAAACTTTTTGGAAATTTTTTTCAGAATCATATAATCTCCGTGTTTTTCCGGATATTTCGAAAAAAGAAGAAAAAAAATTCTGAAAAAAAGAAAAAAAAACCCCCGAAGAAATTAGGGGTGGGGGAACGGGTAATTTCAAAATGCCGATTTTTGCCAATTTTTTTGAAGATTCATATTCTCCGTAGCCGAAAACAGGGGTTTGTGTAGAAAAAAATAAAGTTGGGGGAGGGGTACAAAAGGAATTCTTGCTGCTGTGTGGCATTTTTTAAGTTCTTCAGAAAATTGTAGAAGAGCTATTCCAAGCAGTTGCACCAATTTGTTTCTCAGGTCCTTCGTTGATTTACTCATTGTTGGTGTTGTTGTTGTAGTTGTTGATGGTGCTGCTGATGTTGTTGCTATTGTTGTTACTGCTGTTGCTGGTGATATTGTTACTTGTATTCGCATCGAACGTTGCTTCGCTCACGGAAGGGCTCCCATTGTTTACATTCTTGAAATTGCTGTTTTTATTTGGATAACAAGAGCACTCGGAGAGCGCAAACCTCCGCCAACGCAACACCAACATCCTCTCACCGATTAACCGGAGATGAGTTTTAAAATGAGAATATCTGAAATAAAATCGACTGCTCTCGCAAACGAGAATACTAAAAATGAACTTGATCGCTCTCAAGCGGAAAAATAATCCATATACATTGTCCGGTACCTGATCGATCCCAATGGGAGTCATGGAATGTGCAAATGGGTGTGCAGGCTGTGTTTGTAATGCTGTGTGTGTGTCGTCTGAGTAATAAAAATATTTACATGACTTGAGTGCACGCATGTCGATAAGTCTTTAGGAGTTATTACGTAAAAGTTTTGGAAACACTGGTTGAACTGAAACAGGAACTTTGATAGAGAAACGTAATTGAACATAAAAAGTATAATTGTAATGAAATGCATACTGTATCGTAGTCTTAAATTCCGGTCTTCCTTTAGTAATCCTGTTGTTTTAGATCTATGTATAGAATTATGTATATATGTAAGTATACTGTAAAATGTTGAAATGTATGTATAATCTCCTAATATAACACGAGCACTCAGAGAGCGCAAACTTCCACCAACGCAACACCAGCGTCCTCTCAACGATTAACCGGAGATGATTTTTAAAATGAAGATATCTGAAATAAAATCCTTCATTGAGTATCACGAGACCTTTTGGTTTCCTCTTCTCTTAAATTCCGCTCTTCGTTTAGTAATTCTGTTGTTTTAGATCGATGTTTAGAATTATGTATATATGTAAGTACACTGTAAAGTGTTAAAATGTATGTATAATCTCCTAATATAATAATGAGCGTTAACTACATGTGAATCGTTGGCGATTTTTTCCCCTCCGTCTTCCTTTTCTATTGGACTTTCCTCTGTCTCCTGTTTCTGAAGAATAGCTTTGCTCGAAACGTAAAACCACCTTTCTTTCCTTCCCTGAGCGTCAGCTAATACTTTACATGTATCACGTCCTCGTATTGTTGTCTTTTTTTTTTGTATTTGTTCTTCATTTTTTTATTTACTATATATGTATACATATATATATATAAACTGTAAAAGAGAGTTTGTATGTGTGTGTGCGCGTGCGCGAGCGCATGAGTGTGCACGTATGTTCCTTATGCATTCCAAAACTGAATTGCCGATTTTCATGTAACGGGTATCAAAAGATTCAGTAAGCGTTTGGCTACCAACTAAACTATATTTTCATTCACATATTTGCATTACAAAAATTTAACATTATCATTTTTCTTTTAGTAACCTATCGACATTTTATATCACCACCATAATGACGATGACGTTGCATTTTATATATGCGCGTGTTCGCACGTTCGTTACCTACGTTAGGCCGATGACTGACAAGTATATGTGTATGTGTCTGTCAGTATACATACATTTTTAAGACGACTGACACACACACATGCATCTAAAGACAAAGACAGACACACACAGGGACAGAGATAGGCTTTACGTGTGCGTTAATGTACGTGTGTGTATCTCTTAGTTAATGTATGTAACTTCCCCTCCCCTCAACAGTTAAACGGGCGGATATTGGAAATTTACTTGCGGCTTCGACTTCAAACAAACAACAACGTTCACTTTCAAGTACTACCAACGAAGATTTGCCTGATTTAACACCACTCAAAATATTTGCAAATATATCTGGAAAAAAAAAAAAAAAATTCTGGTTTTTATAACAAACTCGGAAACTTGGCGAAGTAGAAAGCCTCAGCGGCTCTTTCAATATAATTAAAGAAATAAGGCGGCGAGCTGGCAGAAACGTTAGCACGTCTGTCTTTACGTTCTGAGTTAAAATTCCGCCGAGGTCGACTTTGCTTTTCATTCATTCGGGATCCATAAATTAAATACCAGTTGCGTACTGAGGTCGATCTAGTCGACTAACTCCCTCTCCCAAATTTCGGGCCTTGTGCTTAGAGTAGAAAAGAATATAATTACAGAAATGTTATTCCACTTCTTCTAACCAGTTTCAAGATAGTGTGTTTTTTTTTGTTTTTTTACAATCCTTGTATTCTTCACCACTGTGAGTATCAACGTCGCACAACTTTCTTTACTGCGTTACTCAGTATTTATTCTACAACCTATAACGTTTCACAGTTCAAAAACAGCATCTTCCTTTTTATTCATTTTGTTCAGCATTCGTTTCAAAATTGTAAAATAAATTATTTTTGTATGAAAAATTGAATTATGCCTTCTGAATTTTCTTGAACTTCCACTTTCTTCACCGTGATATTCATTCAATCGTGCGTTTTATAACATTTAGTACATGTTCCAAATAAATGTCTTTCGTAAAAACTATGTTAAATAAAATAAAATTTAAAAAATTGGGTGGGAGCAAACATTTCTGTCCCCCAGATTTCATTAGTCTGTTTACCACTATTTTTCATGGAACCCTTAGGTCACTGGGGAACCCCAGTTGAGAAAAGTTGGAGTAACGCATTGACGAAGTGGTAACGAAATGGGAGAGTTGGTCAGAAAGGGAGATAACATGAATAACTTTGTTGAACATTAGTCATTTAACCACAACACTCACCACACCTTCAATTATTTTGACATCACTATATCTCGATGATACGCTTGTTCATTCATTGCGTTGAGAGGGAAGTTCCTGAGACACTTAAACTGCACCTTATTTGCTTCTGTTTTCGAGCTTATCTTTCTATAATGGTGTCATTTCATAATGTTGTTTTGTTTTAAACTACCTCCCACACTCTTTTGAACTCATATAGTTGAGAACAACAATGAAGGTGCAACTACGGGATTACTTGATCTGCGAGAAATAGCAGCCAAATTCCTCACAGCACACACACACTCGTTTTAAAAAAAACGATAGTTTAAAATTTTGCCACAGGGCCAGCAGTTTTTGAGGAGAGGAGGAAATTGATTGATTGGTATCGACCTCAAAAGGATGAAAGGAAGAGTCAATCTCGGTGGAATTTCAATTTAAAATGAACGATATATTGGGTAATGTAGACAGTTTGAGATAAACGGACCACAGCTGCTGGTTTTGTTGTTCCAACCTACATCAGCCCTGATTGAGTAAACCAGTGATCAAAGGCATTCAAGCTGAGATCAACCCATGATATGAGGGGTGACATAGAGGAAGGAAAGATAGATAGATAGATAGATAGATAGATAGATAGATAGATAGATATAGCGAGAGACGAAGGAGAAAAAGTAAGAATGAGGGAAAAGCTAAGAGGAAAGCAGAGAGTGAGGAAAACTCTTGGACTGCATTATTCAACGTTTTCTCCCGTTTGAAGATGGAAAGAGTTGAAAGGAAATTTGGTTGCTATTTTTAACAAGCACACTATATATAAATCCAGCAAGGGTGTCTCTGTGATTACGTGTCATAAAATCTTGAAATTAAGTACCCCAGTGTACTTGTAGAAAATTTCCTGGATCTTTTTTAAAACGGGGGCCACATTTTTCATTAATGTTTTACGTAGTGTTTTTGGTACCGAAAGACTTTCAAACTTCGTATACTTATCTATTTTGTGTTATAGAACAGAAAAATATTTTTGTATTCGAATTTATTTCATGTAAAAAATTGTCTTATTTCGATAATTTCAACCAATCACTGACGTCCATTCAGCCGATATACATTAAGTGCCGACTACATAAACAAACGATTCTTCGTTTTATTTGCTTTTTTCATTTTAAATTTGCTTTAACCCTAACCCTAACCCTAACCCTAACCCTAACCCTAGGGTTAGGGTTAGAGTTTGGGTTAGGGTTAGGGTTAATTGTTTCAGAATCGTTTGTTTATGTAGTCGGTACTTAATGTATATCGGCTGAATGGACGTCAGTGATTGGTTGAAATTACAGAAATACGACAACTTTAACATGGAATAATTTATGGATTTCTTTTTTTTTAAGAAGACTAAGAGAAAAAGATGTTTTATATGACACATTCTACCAGTGTTCCAAGTTTCAAAGTGTTTCGTTAATGAAAAATGTGGCCCCCGTTTTAAAAAAGATCCAATTTCCTTAAAAAATATTCATTATTCTGAAAGTTATGAGGAAACGAAGTCGAGCGTGAACACACTTGGGCATAGGCTCCGGAAAGGAAGGTACAAGCGTACCCTCTAAATCTTTGGGGGTGGCGGTAAAGAAAACACTTTGAACATCCTCTTGAAGATCTTTTTCGCCGAAACGAACGAGGATCTATTCCAGGTAAATTTTTTGAGTAACACATGCACGATTTTCACGAAGAAAGAAAAAAAAACTCGGATTTTTTGCATGGAATCATGTACCCCCTCGCCCCCACCATTCTTTCCGAACCAAAATAAAGGATTTGCAGCATATTAGGAGGTCAGGGTTAGGGTCAGGAGGTCAGGGTACTTGATTTCACGCAAAAAATCTGATTTTTTTTCTTAATGAAAATCGTGCGGTTGTTACTCAAATAATTTACCATATTCCATCCACGAAGGAGCATAGAAACACTGTTGGACTGATTTGAAACATTACGTTTTCATGATTAAATTCATCTGATTTGATTGATGTACAAATATAATCATGATAATAATAATAATTATTATTATACCTGGGTTTGTTTTGATATTAAGACTGAAAAAAATTGACCTTGTTTGAAAAAAATTCGAACCTGGGTTTGCACCCACTAAGCAAATTTCGTTTCCGTACTTAACGCATTTGTGTACGCATGCCATCAATGTTATCCTTGATTCTTCCGACGTCGATAAAATAAAGTACTAGTCAACAACTGGAGCCGACTTATATTCCTATGATGCTCCCAAAACGTAAATGGAATTATAACAGAAGATGAAACATGTTTTATTGTAGCTCTATAGGATTAGAGTAGATCTAGGGCTTAAATGCCTTAGCCTCGTTCATCGTCCGTGGTTATGCTGCGAGCGTGCTGGTTTGCTTCAGTAGATTCTGTTTAACCTTGTGGTATACGACCTGTTGCTGTGATAAAAAAAAAAAAAAAAAACAGAAATGGTTTCAAAAGAAAGAGTTGGAAGAATCAGATGAAAGTTCTCCTGTAATTTCCTTTCGTGCAAATAAATGTTTATGTTAATTTAAAAATTTGCCAGCAAAATCTTATAAAATGATAACAGCAACAACGACGACGACATCAACGTAAATGAAGTGAATTTAAAATCTCTAACTTTATTTCATTCAATTTGCCATAAAGGCAGTACACAGAGAGTAGCTACGGGCTGGACAAACACATTAATGAGATGAGTAACTAGTACAATGGTTACCAATCTTTACACTACCTAGGACCCCTTTTATCTAAATGAGTTTTCCCACGGACCCCAGGATATTGAAAGGTCTGACAGTTTAACATGTTCACGGATTTTCAGTATTATCTTTGCGGACCACAGATTGGGAACCACTGAACTAGTTTTTGAAACCAGATCGCTACCTTTATACACTATCTATGGCGCTGACGAAGTTTGTAAATATATGTATCACATCGTTAAGTTCAGTTGAAGTATAAAATTTAAGTTTTCAATCTTTGTTTGGCGAAAGAAAGCGTTGTAAAACTTTAAAATATATATATATAAGTAATATAATTTTTATTCATTTCATTGAGTTTCGAACCTTCAGCCTCTGTGATTGTATTACGTTATATAACATGATATAATCAAATTTCATTTCCCAACTTTCATCTCACTCCATGATTACATATTCCCGATTTTTCCTTGTTTTTTTCCTCTTTCTCTTCTTTTCCACTTTTCCACATCCGTCTCTTTACTCTTATTGTTTCTTCTCCTGTCTTCCTTTCCTCGTCTCTTCTCTCTATCACCTCGCTGTTTTTATCTCTATTGCTTTCCTCTCTATTTTCTCTCACTCCCTCTCTCTCTCTGTTTCTTTCTCTTCGTTTGAAGTTTGAATAAACACTGTTATGATATATAGAAAGTTCGTGACTTGAAACATTATATAACATAATCAAATTTAGTTTTCAACCGCCATACAAGTTTTTTGTTTTGTTTTTCTGATCTTGACTTTCTTTGCTCCCCCCACTCTCTCGCTCTCTCCTCATCCCCTGTTATGATGTTTGAGTAAACACATAGGTTTGTGCAAACGAGCAGAAATCTAATAAAATATCTTGTCGATTGACAGACAGCAAAGACCTTGATGTGATCACGTGATTGTTGAATGAACGCTGATGCAATGGTGTAATTTAGGAAGAGTCATAAAATCACAGCCGAACAGTGGATTCGTAGTTAAAATGTGATCCGTTCGGTAACATCAACTGAACAAATAAAGCAACAAACATTTAATGCAATTATAAGAATCGTAGTCTGATTATATCATAACATGCTTTTGTTGTTGAGCCCTAGGTCAGCTAAGATCGAATATACTGATGATCAAAAGCGTTCTAGCCATCGCCATGTCACACGATCCAACATGTCCTTCCTTCTTTGTAAAGATAGCACATTGAGAGCTGATTAAAATTTGGCTGCTGTTTCTAGCAGAATCATTAGCGCATCGGACAAAATAGTTTACCGTGTTTAGTTTCTTTACATTCTGAGTTCCTATCCTGCCAAGTTCAATATTGCCTTCTGGGATCGATAACAGGAAATACCAGGTAAGTACTGTAGTCGAATAAATCGACTAACCCTTCTACCTGAATATGTGGTTTTGTGCCAGTGTAGAAACGATTATCAGAAGTTTTAAAGGTGGTGGATTGGCAGAATCGTTAGAGCGTCTGATTAATTTCATTGCGACTTTTTACATACTTAGTTCATATCCCACTGAGGTCAACTTTGCATTTTATACCTCCGGGGTCGATAAAATAAAATAACAGTCAAGTACGGGAATCGATATAGCGACCATACTCTCCCCCACCACAAAAAAAAAAAATGAGGCCTTCTGCATATGTTAAAAATCGATATTTAGTTACGTCTTTTTACATTTGGAGTTCAAGTCCAAACGATGCTGACTTTGCCTGCAATCCTTCCGGAGTCGATAAAATAATAATAATAAAAAAACCCGTAAAGTACTGAAGTCCATATAACTGTTCCTTTCCACCCCAAAATGTCTAGGCTTTGTGTAATTATTATTAGCAGAAGATAAGGCGGCGAGCTAGGAAAAAATACTTAGAAGTCTTTCGTCCGTCTTTACGTTCTGAGTCGAAGTCGACTTTACCTTCCATCTTTTTGGGGTCGATAAAATAAGTAGCAGTTGAGCACTGAGGTCAATGTAATCGACTTACCCCGTCCCATGGCCTTGTACCAAAATTTGAAATCATTATTAGTAGAAGGTTGAAATATTCCTTATGTATTGTTAGAAGATTCTGTGTTCACATTCTGCCATAGTTGACTTTTCTTTCATGCCTACCTCCACCAATAAATAATAAATAAATAAATGAAAACAATTCTACCGTAATTTCATTCTTTGAACACGTATGAAAAAAAAAAAAAAAAGAAATCACACAATACACACAAACCCACGTTTGAATTTCCTGGTACGAACTACGTCGTTACTTCGTGGTGGAAAGCGGGGTATATCGATCCGGAAAGGCACATAAATGTGTCAACTGCAATTATGTGTTTTCTACAGTTTATTAGCTTTTATCTGTTTTAGTATCTGATTTGTACATATTTTCACATGTATTTTATTTGATTTTCCACTTCAATCTTCGTTTTTAAAGATTTTTCAAACAGATTTTATATTTTTTAAATGTTCGGCAAGACCGACGTAAAGTTGAATAAACCGACTGAAGTTGAAGTTCTTTTTTTTTTTTCCTCATTAATTTCTTAAAAAGAAAAGAAGACAGAGTCGTAAAATACGTAACTCGAAACGATATAAATTGAAGTATACTTGTATTTCGTTTTTGCCCATTTTTCTATGCTCTGAGTTTAAATATTTGTTTTCAAATTTTGGCACAAGGCCAGCAAGTTCGGGAGAAGGGGTAAGTCAATTATATCGACCCCAGTGCTCAGCTGGTACTTATTTCATCCATCGATCCTGAATGGATGAAAAGCTAGTCGTTCTTGGTGGAATTTGCACTCAGAACGTAACGATGACGAAATGCCGCCAAGCATTTTGCCCGGCGTGCTAACGATTTTGCCAGCTCGCTACCTAAATGTTACCCCAACAGTAGAACTTATGCTACAAGGCATTTATTTCGAACCCTCACCAATTCTGCTAGTGGTTTGTCTGCGTTCTAAGTTTAAATATTACAAGGTCAATTTTGCTCTTCGCCCCTGTTATCGAGAAGATGATACAATGGTATTAAATTTTGGCACACAACCAATAAATTTAGTGGGAAGGACGTAAGTCGATTACATAGACCCTAGACCTCAGTACTTATTTTATTGATCTCGGCGGAATTTGAACTTATCGTAAAGAACCGATATTAATGCTGCTAAACATTTTGTCCGACGCGTCGACGATTCTGCCAGCTCGTCGAATCGAGACGGTGATATAATAAACTACAGGTCTGTAAAAAGCTCGAATTTACATATACGCTTCCCTTGTGAATCCTTAGCCTTGTGACGATATGAGAAACCCTAGGTTGGCAGAAACAGTTCGACATTGAAGCCACTTCCCCAAAATATCAAGCTTTGATCCCTACAGTAGAGAGAAAAATATATTTTGCATAAACCATTTATTTCTCTACGTTCTAAACTCAAATACCGCCAAGATCAACTTTGACGTTCGTCTCCCTTTCTCAATGGTCGATAAAATAAATAGCAACCATGTTCAGTCCAAATTAATCGACACCCTTCTCCTATAAGTTTGTTGCTTCTGATGATGTAAAATATAATTACTACTGAAGACTCTTAAATTGGTAGAAACTTAACAGCGTCGAAGTAAATGATTTATTTAATTTCGACTCTTTATACCTTGAGATCAAATCCCTCATGAATCGATTATATGGTTTCAAATTTTGGCTCAAGGTCGGCTATTTTAGGAGGAGGGTGTTAATCGATTACATCGACCCCAGTTCTTGACTGGTACTTTATTTCATTGACCCTAAAAGGATGAAAGAAAAAGATAACCTCGACGGAATTTCAGAGGTATTTAATTGGTGTAAAACAGCTGACAGCTGTTTTACACTTTTGATGGCGAACCGTATTGTATTTCAAACTACGATCATTGAAGCGCTCTCGTTTTCATATTTGTCCTATCTTGATCCAATCAAATTCGTGTTATCCAACTATTGCTCGATTCCGTTTTTATCCGGTTTAAGAATAACTTTTTTTCCAGATGAATAGTTCACCGAATAACTGATATTTCACCCATCATTACGATGAACCATTTTCCTCTAACTATACAGCGTGAAAAGGAGTCATTTCGTCGTCCACAACATCCAGTAAAATCTATATAAGTGACGACCCAGGCACAACCAATCAGAGATGATCAGGAATAGAAAGACTATTGCGTAACAATTACTCCGTAAGGCATGACATCAACTTCTTAAGATCAGAGATATAAAGGTCGAAAAATGTTAGTAAAAAAAATTAATAAATAAAATAAGATAGACAGTCACGAACCTACTCTCTAACACTAGATATATATCGAAAGAAATCGAGATTTGCGGTTCATACTACATTAGTGTGGTATTCAAAAGCAGGTCTACTCTTCGAAGACATCTTGCCCCGAACAAAACATGCATGCATACATACATACGTACGCACATACGATTGTTCATATGTACATACACTCGTATGTATATACAAATGTGTGTGCGTGTATGCGCGTACATATTTACATTAAAAATATGACTTAAAATCTTATTCGTTTAAGCGCGAAGTTTTTTTAGTCGCTTCCTAACTTCTTTCTAAAGAATTCTTTTATTTTATTTTTACTTCATTTTATTTTTAAGAAAATAAAATCCGGCCTTCTGATTTTAATGTTCAGAACATCAGAGATTCAGAATTAGAAAAGAAAAAAAAAGAAAAAGGAAGTAATATAAAAAATATTTATTTGATAAATAAAGAACCCTAATCCGAAAGTATGTATTATATATTAGATTACATGGATAAAAAAAACGAATATCATCTTATCGTTGTATTTGTATTGAAAGTAATGCAAGTGATGGGTATTCAATAATGAATGCATTAAGGAGGCGAGCTGGCAGAAACTTTAGCACGTCGGGCGAAATGCTCTGCGGTATTTCTTCTGTCTTTATGTTCTGAGTTCAAATTCCGCCGAGGTCGACTTTGCCTTTCATCCTTTCGGTCGATAAATTAAGTACCAGTTACGCACTGGGGTCGATGTAATCGACTTAATCCCTTTGTCTGTCCTTGTTTGTCTCCTCTATGTTTAGCCCATTGTGGGCAATAAGGAAATAAGAAACTTTAGCACGCCGGGCAAAATGCTTTGCGGTATTTCTTGTCTTTATGTTCTGAGTTCAAATTCCGCCGAGGTCGACTTTGCCTTTCATCCTTTCGGGATCGATAGATTAAGTACCAGTTGCGTACTGGGGTCGATATAATCGACTGCCCCACTCCCCCGCAAATTTCGGGCCTTGTGCCTAGAGTAGAAAAGAATAATGAAAACATTACAAATTGTGCTGTTTCACTTTCCGAAAATTTAAAATGCTACTGTTTCTGTTAATCAACGATAAAAATGTTATTACAAATGCAGGCAAATATGTCTATACACTACAAATGCAAACCCACCATTAAACATGCACAAACATCAATACATCCTCTAACTCTAATAATTTTTTTACAGATTATAAATTTCCGATGTTCAAAGCGTTAAAATCTAAAGACCGCTTTTTAAAGAAGGCATAATAAAAGTTTTAAAAACTGGTTATAGGTGAGATTAAAAGACACCCACGCTTAAACGAATAAGAATCGAAATTTCCACGAGAATTTTGGCGAGCCAATGATAGTAATCTCTAAATGTTCGTTTCGCCTATTTGAAATACTCCTCAAAACGGTCTTAATGGATTATGTAATATTATATACACTTTAAAAGATCATCCCAATTTTGACAAGATAGTTACTGCTGGCATACCTTTGATTTTAAGTTTCCTCAATCACGGTTAATCTGGGGGGGCAAACTGGAACTATTAAAAGCGCAATTATAATTTATAATTCTTATTATCTATTTCGACAATTATTTCGCCTAGACTCCTACTTTATTATATCTGCGGGGCGCATGAAAATGTATTTCTCAAGGGCAGAAAGCTCTTAGGTATGTTTTTCCCATGGCCGGTAATAAAATCACAGGAAAAAAAGTCACAATTAATTTATGGTGACCGGTAATAAAATCGCAGGCAAAAAGTCACAATTTTGCCATTCAAGTCAGTCACAATTTATTAAAGTACCATAAACAATTAAAGTAATAAAACAGAAAATATTTTAAATCAGTTATTAACTGTCAATACATGACTTGTACATATTGAGAGCACGATTTATATTTGATGGCATTACATGTGACCTTTTTTCCTGTAGCTTTTTTTAACCTGGATTCGTTTTTCTACGTCTGCTTTTTTTATATATGAATTTCCTTGTGTACAAACACGGTGAGATAGTTTCTTCGCTCCCATTTAAGATGTTACCTGGCAGAATCAACAGTTTAAACTTTTCAGTTGCACTCAAATTATAATTATAATTACTACCGTAATATTGTATACGTCTTCTTTTGCGAAGTTGCTACACTCGATTGTTGGGCTCTCTGTATTTCAGCAAAGGAGTAGAATTGTTTGTTTCCGTTTCTGAACGAGTTAATGTGCTGTTTGTACCGCGCATTGAATGAATTTTCAATAGGCCCAATATGTGTTTTTCTAAACTGCCAATGGTTGATGCATCTGTTTTTGTAACCGTTTCTTTTAAATGGTTTTCATTGTTTGGTCAGAAATTAGCTGTTTTAGATTTAGCGCACACTAGAATGTGTGCAATGTTTTAATAGCTGCTTTATTATGACTGAAAATCTGGGTCCTAATATTGCCTAGACACCTCTAACTAACTTTAACAAATTTCTTTCTAAAGATTATATTGTATCTGTGGGGCGCACGAAAATGTGTCTATCAAGGGCAGAAAAATCTTAGGTATACCTTTAGACATTCACTGTCTGACGGTTGGACAACATTATTTTCTTGTTACGTTGTTTGCTTTAATCGTATTCAGATTGTTTCTACGTATTCTATCTTGTCGTTGAAGCCAATTCTCCATAACCCTCTATTAAAGCGTGGGCCAGCTTTATCAAATATAATCTTGTCTGAAAATATATAAGCAATAAGTTTACTGATATTGGTGGTGATATATTAACATGTATGTATGTGTATATGCATACATGTAAGCATGTATGCATACACACACACATACATATATATGTATGTATGTGTGTATGTATGTATGTATGTATGTATATATGTATATGTATATATGTATATATATGTATATATATATATATATATATGTATGTATATATGTGTGTGATTTTTTTATTGCCCACAAGGTGCCAATATATGTATGTGTGTGTGTGTATATATATATATATATATATATATGTATGTGTACATATATATGTATGTGTATATATATGTATATATGTACGTATATGTATGTATATATATATGTATGTATATATATATGTATGTAAATATATGTATGTATATATATATGTATATGTATATATGTGTATATATATTTGTATGTATATATGTATATATATATATATATATGTATATAATATTATTAGAGACAAAATCCAAAATTACAGGTAAAAAACTCAATTAAAATCAATTTATAAAAAATTAAAATTAAATTGAGCCTTATAGATAAAGTATATATAAAATATATATAGTTTTAGGGAAAATAACCAATTTTCAAGAACTCATCGATGAAAATCCACTATCACATACATTATACTCATTTATTGTGCTTTTAATTATTAATTTTTCTATATGTGATAGTGGATTTTCATCGATGAGTTCTTGAAAATTGGTTATTTTCCCTAAAACTATATATATTATATATGTATATATGTATATATATATGTTAGCGCGCCAAAACGAAAACTTTTGAATTTTACCATTAAGCTGTAATTAGCAGAACCATATGCACGCGCACCCATGGCGGTGGGCAACTCTGTATACGATTCTGATGATTGCGGTTACATTACAAATCAGGCTGAAGAGGAATGGACAAATGGTAAGATTTGTTAAATCCGAAACCGGTCCCTGTTTAAGAATGCTTTTTTAGGTGATTTTAAATGTCTTGCCCGCTCACGTTTTGGTATGCTGCTATATTTCATGTTGAGAACAATTTAGGTCTTAATAGACACAAGATGTGATCTATTTCTAGCACATTAATTGTCCACGTTAGTGGTCAACGTTATTTTTTTTTAATGTATATATATATGTATGTATATATATATATATATATATATATATATATATATATATATATATATATATATATATATATATATATATATATATATATATATATATATATATATATATATATGTATATATACACACACATACATATACACGCGCGCACACACGCACACACATATAATTTCTTCATTCGGTTTCTGGCAAGGATAAAATTTGTGTTTAAATTTAAAGTTTTGCTCAGGAAGTCGACTATTTTCATTTTAGCATTTATCGTGATTTCTTGATCAAACTTTTGAACATATTAACGAACATTTTTCTAAGTTTTCTCGTGTTGAGCCCATTATATATCTCTGTAATTCTATTTTCATTCTATTCGTCATTGTATGCTGTAAAAACAGATCGAGGCGATTCAGTTTCTCGACACCACTGTAGTTGTCCATAAATGCACCCCAGAACTTTATTCTATGTGTCTTAACCCAAGCAGTCATCATAATTTAACAGTGACCTCTTTAGCATCCTTTATTATATTGATATGAACGTCGGTTATCGTGATGTACATTTCCCAAACTCCTGGGTTTGCAGGAGATGACTTTTAGAAATAGATGGGTAAAACTCTACAAAATCAAACTGGGTGGAACAACAGATGGATTTGTTTTTAATACTATACAACCAGTTGATACTAGCACTGTTGCGATTTGACTGGACAAGGATTGTAGTCGCAATGATTTTTTTTTTTAATTTATAGGAAGTAGTATGTTTTTGCTGACAGCTTCTAGTTCCCTTTTCGAGCTACTGATTTTATATGGAAGATTTGGTTTCATATAGAATAATTATGGTGGTCTTTAAGCGTTAGATGCGGCTTTTATATGGGCTGAAGCTTTAATTCAATTTTATATTTTTATTGTATGACTCATCGGAAAGATATGTTCAAGCTGTCCGAAAATTCATTGAATATTCAGTATATATAAAGCTGTGAGCTGGCAGAATTGTTAACACACCGGGCAAAATGCTTAACGGCATTTCGTCCGTTTTTACGGTCTGAGTTCAAATTCCGCTGAGGTTGTCTCTGTCTTTCATCTATTCGGGGTCAATAAAATGAGCACCAGTTGAGCCCTGGGGTCGATGTGATCGACTCATCCCCCTTCCCCTGATCTTGCTGGCTTTATGCCAAAATTTGAAAGTAATATTTAGTACATATAGCATAACAACTTGTTCAGAAACAATAACAAACGCAAATCCACTTCTTTAAAGCGCATTTAGGAATTGAAATATTGCGATCTAGAAAACTCTACAATGAAGTGGAGCATAGTCGTAGAAGCAAGCACGTACAACGCACGCAACAGCCTTTACAATTTGTGTGCAACTGAGAAAGTTAAGATATTAATCCTGCCAGTTTACGTCTTAAATCGTGGAACAGATCGTTCTCTACCTGTTTGCACACAAGAAAATCCAAATTACAATCTTTCAAGCACAATCCTTATCCGCATACATTCCGACAACAAACAGGCTAATTACCTGAAACCCAAACCGGTTATTCTATTGTATAACAGAATGAACCTTTAGACATTATAGCCTTTCCTTTTACTCGAATGGAGCAATACCAAATCCACAGCCGGTATTGACTTTCATACACGTTTTGTTTTTATTTTTGATCTACATTCGTCACCTGCTTTTCATATATTTTTTCATCGTTTCCAATACTTTCTTTGTGAACTTTCAAAAAAAGTACCTTTGGTTAAGGCAGTGAGTGAAAAAGCTTACCTGATTTAAAGATACATATACCACTCAAACGCTTGCGTCAACACTGGGCTTAATGACACCATTGCATAAATACGGTATTGAGTCTGATCTCCGTAACTTCGAGCAATTATTCATTATTATTCCGGCATCCGCATCTACATTCTGAGTATTCAGGTAACTGAGAACTATTACAAAAAAAAAAAAAAAAATCAAAGTCTGAATATTATTCTTGTACCTCTATTCCATATCGGTGTCCGGAAAAAATGTCATGAAAAATGTCAGAGAAAAAAGCCACATTTCATATAAATCCTAGAAACGATTAAAGTAATAAAACAAATATATTTTAACTTAGTTAACTGACGGTACACAATTTAATTTTTGATGGCATTACAGGTATGTGATAAAAAAAAAATCTTTAAACAATTTCTGAAGCAAAGACAATGAGACAAAAAAAATTGCCAGTCATTTATTGACAATACGTGACAGTTACAGACTGAAAACACCTTAACTTAGTATCGTGATCGTAGCATTACATGTATATTCAATATTTTCAATGTTGATGACAAAGACTTCCGGGGTTCTCGGCCCCCGGACCATATCTCTGCTCACTGCTATCGGGACGGAGATGGCTGTCTGCAAGTGTGAGCCCCATGAGTCAGAGTCCTTGTTCCGGTGCATCTCCATCGCCATCTTCCGCCTTTTCCATTTTGTTTGCTGGGGCCATGAGTCAGTCTGACTTTACAGAAAAGTGTACGTTCCACTCCTTAATGTAAAGTTACTCCATCTTTATATATATTTCTATCATAGAAAAGTTAAAACTAAAACAACTGCCAGCTGAATTCTACAATAAAATTTTATCTTCTGCTTCATTTTTTACGGACGAATGAAGCTTTCTCCATTGTCTAGTTCTTCTGTCTCCTTGTAATGTATATTTGAAGGTTTTTCTGTATTACGTGTCAAGTTTAACAAATTGTCTCGGCAATGAATTAAGATTATGTAGCTACTTATAAATTTTTTTTTAAAGTTTAACATGGCATTT
This sequence comes from Octopus bimaculoides, assembly GCF_046866305.1. Classification (NCBI taxonomy): domain Eukaryota; kingdom Metazoa; phylum Mollusca; class Cephalopoda; order Octopoda; family Octopodidae; genus Octopus; species Octopus bimaculoides. The sequence goes on along the minus strand of NC_142929.1, from coordinate 47,815,687 downwards.
TACGCAGACGAATATACCAGCCGACGCCGCGAAGAAACACAGCCAGTCATATGGTTCTCCCGTTGAGTAACACACAAGTTATGCAGGCGTTCTTGTAAGCTGCACTTTTTCTCTGACTTTTCTTGTATGCCGTTTTCTTTTCCGACTTGACTTTTTTCTTGGCTTTTTCATATCATATAACGATTTGTATCTCGAAGAATTAACCAACGTTATGTAATATATTTGGAATATTACAAGCCACACATTTGTCCCTTCTCTTTCCCTTCAACTGGCTGCAACTTCACATTATCCTCCACTCTAGTTTATAACATTTAAAAGAAATTATTTTCTTTACTTTTCTCATTTTCACAAGCACCATGGTTCCCGTATCTCCCGTTCTTTAGAATCAAATGCGCGCACGTGTACATGTGTGTGTGTATGTATATATATATACATATATACATTCGCGAGCGTGCACTTATGTGTATGTATATACAAACACACACACACAAATACGCGCACGCAATACACTCGCACGTGCACACACACACACGCACACACACACACACACACTACCACCACCACCACCACCATCATCATCATGTAGCGTCTGCTTTCCAAGCTGGCATGGGTTAGACGGTAAGCTGGAGAGCTGCACCAGATTCCAGTCTGATTTAGCATGGTAACTATGGCTTGATGAGCTACACACACACACACACACACACACACACACACGCGCACGCGCGCGCGCATTTATCTATATGTATTTATATGTATGTATGTATATATCTATATCTATATGCATTTATTTACATATACATATGTATGTATGTAGGTATGTATATGTATGTAATATATATATATGTGTATGTATGTATATATGTGTGTGTGGGGGAGAGAGAGAGAGAGAGAGAAGCAGATAGATAGATAGATAGATAGATAGATAGATATTGGAAATATATGCAATACTAGATTCTGTGGAGATCATAGGGTGGATGTTTGAGTGAAAGAGAGAGAGAGAGAGTGTGTGTGTGTGTGTGTGTGTGTGTGTGTGTGTGTGTGTGTGTGTGTCCGTGCGTGTGTGCGAACGAGTGTCTGTCGTTCAGTCCATTACTCTAAAACCATGAAGTTTTATAAAACTTTCATGTTTGCACTGAAAATTTGCAAATAACAAAAGCGATTCGAAATTTATTCACGACTTACATATTAGTGGTTTGTAGTTGATGGCGTTTCACATTTTTATGTATTGGTAATAAATTATTTATCTGAATTCACGATTGAACGCAGTGCAATGTTATACGCTGTTTGATGACACTTTGATAACGTATTCATCTTAAGTCTTCCGACAGAGTACATTTCATTTATGGAATAATACTTTCTGTGTGATTTGTTTTTATTGATCTGGATGGCTTTCGGTAGCGTTTGAAAGTGTTTTTGTAGTGTTGTATAATTTAGTTCACTTATATTAATTTCTTTTCGTAAGTGTTACTCTTTGGGGGAGGGGGTGATGATGATGATGATGGTGGTGGCGGTGATGGTGGTGATGGTGGTGGTGGTGGTTGTCTTGGTGATTATGATGTTGGTGGTAGTGGTGGTAGTGGTGATGGTGGTGCAGATGATAATGATGGCTGTGTTGGTAACGATGATGATGGTGATGGTAGTGATGGTGGTGGTGATAATGATGACGATGATGATGATGGTGGTAGTAGTGGTGGTAGTGGTAGTGTTAATGACGATGATGGTGGTAGTGGAGGTGATGACAATGATGATTATGGTGGGGGTAGTGGTGGTGGTTGTGGTGGTGATGGGGGTTGTGGTGGTGGTGGCGGTGGTGGTGGTGATGGTAAGGGTGATGAGGATAATGAGGATGAAGATAGTGATGGTGGTGATGGTGGAAGTTGTGGTGATTGGCGACGATGATGATGATGATGATGTCGTCGTGGTTGTTGTTATTGTTGCATCAACTATCACCTCCCCCGAATTTCAGACGTTGTGCCTATAACAGAAAGGATTATTTAGCCCCAGGTCTACCCCGACCCAATACATCGATGATCCACGTTAGACGTTTCAGTTACCATCATCCACCTTGCTTAAGGAACACAGTGCATGTTGCTCTACATTATCAAATGTGTCGTTTCCTTTCAGGTTTGGCTGCTATTGAGCGACTGCATATAAGCGTACATGTTTTATATCTATGTGGACATTGACAAGATTGTCTTAGCAATATTATAGGCCCCTGAGAAAATCAATGCTCTGGGACCTTTAGTATTTATTTATTGCCAGCCAGCCACAGCATACATAGATCAAAATTGGGTCCGAAAACCCATGAAGCCCCTAGGCAAATCAATGTCCTGGGCCCTATAGTATTTATTGACAGCCAGCCACAGCATACATAGATCAAAATTGGGTCCGAAAACCCATGAAGCCCCTAGGCAAATCAATGCCCTGGGCCCTTTAGTATTTATTGACAGCAAGTCAATTCAGTAGGCTCAAAGTCAATGCAGTATGCTCAAAAGCGAAAGCATACATCGATCAGAATTGAGCCTCCAGATCTTAAAGCTTCAGAGCAAATCAATGCAGAAGGCCATATAGTATTTATTTAATTGACAGCAAGTTACAACATTAATAGATCAGAATTAGGCCTCTAGACTCAAGAGGCCCCTGGGTAACTGCTCGGTGTGGTCACGTCTTAAAATGGCACAGGACATTTGCTAACCCTCAAAACTATCTATCACGGATATTTTAGCCATTCTGATAAAATGTACGATACGTTATTTTTATTCCTTCTACATCGCTATATAAAAATAGGGTTAAATCGACTGACCATTAGATATTCAAGTGCAGGACAGAGAATTAATTCAAGTCTTTGGAAATCAATCGTTTTCCAAGTTTCTGTTTGCTCCCAGTGACAGCACCTGACTCGAGATGAGTGGGCTGGGTAGCGAAATTTTTTCCCCACGAGAGTTCCGGGCCCCAGTTATGAACTCATTTGCATGCAGCCAATCAGAGCTCAACTATCAAACTAATTTATGAGTGCATAACAAGTGATGGGCGATAAGATAAGGTCATTTGGGTAAGGAATGACCATGCTTCTTTCCTCTTTTAATAATTCTTCTTGTTCTTGTTTCAACCATGGCTGCCTCTGCGTAGTTATTTGTGCTGTTGTTTACTTTGTAAAGCAGTAAGGGGAGAGGGCTGGCATCTGAAGCAGCTGGAGATACGATAGTTTGACCCCCCCAAAAAAGCGGCTATTGCAAGCAGAAACTAATATTGAAAAGAAACGCATTTGGCCAAATTTGGACATACGACAGTTTAACATAACAGCAACCACACACACACACACACACACACACACACACATACACGCGCTTACTGAACCGATCATGTCTGTGAAGAAGGTCAACCGATCATATCTTGAAGAAGGTCAACCTGAATCATTGCTTTCCAACGTGTCCGTCCATTGCGCATCTCCTCTTCACTAGAAAACTGGTTCAAAGATCCAGTCGGTTCTGAGTACATATTGCAACAAAATGGCCTGTCTAATCTCCACCCACTTCGTCAAATGATGGTTTTATAGTTACTTCTAGAAAGCTTTCACCCCACGTCATCCACTCCGGTCTCACTTATCTTCTATTACTCTCTCAATGGCAGCTGCTGGCTCTTATCTATAAGCTAAGCGGACCGGTACAGCTTTTCATACTCGTAACTCCCCTACGCCTGTAACCATTCCTCATACGTTAACAATAATTTCTTTGTCACCCTGGTGATAAGTTTGTACACTGTTAACAGTCCTTTCTCTCACTCTCTCTCTCTCTCTCTCTCTCTCTCTCTCTCTCTCTCTATCTCTCTCTCTCTCTCTCTCTCTCTCTCTCTATTTCTCTCTCTCTCTCTCTCTCTCTCTCTCTCTCTCTCTCTCTCTCTCTCTCTCTCAATTCCTCTCTCCGCCCCCACTCTCTATTCCTCTCTCCACTTTCCTCTCTCTCATGCTATTTACTCCTCCCGCAGTTTTTTTTTTTTTGCCCCTATGACTCTTCTCTTTCTCATTGCACGCTCACTACTGTTACTCTTCAATGGGGGAGACTTAAGGAGAAAGAGGTAGAGAAATTGAAGGAGACACCAATCTGTGAAAAATAAATATTATGATAAAACAAAAGATAAACTTTAAAAAAGAGTTTATAATAAATATATAAACAAAATGAAAATTGCGCACTGAAAACTATATATGTATATATGTATGCATACATATATGTGATATAATATATATATATATATATATATATATATATTCTGTTGTAATCTAGCACAAATGACACAAATATGATTATTGCAGCAGATGTGACAATAAAAAAAGGAAAAAAATATATAGAAAGTGGGGTTAAAAAAAGAGGTGAAGGAGAAAAAATAGAAGGTTAAGGCTAAGAAGAAGAAAGCAAAAATAAATAAAGGGCAAGTGGACAGGAAGAATGCTAACAATAATAACGATGAGAAGAAGAAGAAGAAGAAGAAGAAGAAGAAGAAGAAGAAGAAGAAGAAGAAGAAGAAGAAGAAGAAGAAGAAGAAGAAGAAGAAGAAGAAGAACAACAACAACAACAACAACAACAACAACAACAACAACAACAACAACAACAACAACAACAACAACACCGACGAGGACGACGTTGACAACAGGGGATAACAGGGTCTTAGAAGACGAATGGAAATACAAGATATGAAAATGGGGAACTAGCAGAAATAGAAGAAAGAGAAAATAGGAGAAAGTAAGAGACACGAGAGAAAATCGACGCGGGAAACGTACAAAAATGAAGGAAAAGACGAAATATAAAGAAACATAGGACAATAAGACACAAGACAAAAACTAAATAACAAAACAATGTTAACAAGAAGAAGAATAAAATAAATGAAATGAAAGCTCATCTCGGTGAATCAAACTAAAAGCAAGTGAGTTGGAGCAGGTCCAGTGAAGACAGTACAAACATGGTTTATTGCTTTATAAAGCCAAGCTAAACGAGATAGTGATAATGGAGATAGTGAGTTTTATTTATTGCCGTCTCCCTCCCACCTCTCTCTTCCTCTTTCTCTCTCTCTCTCTTTCTTCCTCCCGTTCCCTTAGTTGACACTGTCATTGACATTAACCACTGCAATGATTATGTCTTCATATAACACCAGATTTAGTTACACACGCGCGGGCTCACACATACACACTCGTACACATGGTATATAGTACCATGAAAATGTCTTCGGCTACTTTAAACTATTGTAAATTTTTACTAATTGCCAGCTTATAAGTGGATGTTTCGTATTGCGATTTCTACAGATGAAACATTGGCTCTGTTAGAGTCATTTCCATACCTAATCATTATATTTTGTAGTAAGGGTTCTGAATGAGAGGGGAAGATGCGAGACGACCACCTAAAATGGCCAAAAGTTTTCAGACACTTCATATAAACCGTTCAAGATACAGTATTTTAAAACAGAAAAATGTCTAATAAGTGAGAATTTGTCAGAAGACCTCTAGGAAAGCGAAATGACCCACGTTACACGACGATAACAGTGAAGTTTGGGGGGGGGGATAAGAGTTTGATACTTTGGGGATACATGAAAAGTAATGGTTCAAGAAAGTTGGTTGAAATTGACGGTAACTTGAATAGTGCCAAATACATCCAGTTGTTGAAGGACAATTTGATACTAGACTTAGATAAAGGTGAGATTTTTCAGCATGTCGGAACTCCATGCCACAGATCGCGTGCAACACAACAGAGTCTGGTTGATGAAGGTGTTACCGTATTGAAAGATTGGCCAGCTCAGTGCCCTGACTTAAATATTATCGAGCAAACGTGGATTGAACTAAAGAGAAGAGTTCGTCAGAAGAATCCACGCAATCTTGAAGAGTTGTGGGAGCTCAACCATAGAGCATGGCATCTCATACCCGTGAAGATGGTGAAGGATTTGTATGCATCTCTTCCCAGGCGCATTGAAGCAATTATTCAAGCTAAAGGAAGCCACACGAAATATTAACAATGATCAATAACTTCTTGAAATGAACATTATGTAATAAATTTTCATTATAGACATTTTTCTGTTTTAAAACAATGTATCTTGATTGGTTTATGCGAGGTGGCCGAAAACTTTTGCACGGTTATTTTTGGTGATCGTCTTGCATCTTCCTCTCTCATTCAGAACCCCTACTACAAAATATAATGATTAGGTATGGAAATGACTCCAACAGGGCCAATGTTTAATCTGTAAAAATCGCAGTGCGAAACATCCACTTATAAGCTGGCAATTAGTAAAAAATTACAATAGTTTAAAGTGGTCGAAGCCTTTTGCAGGGTACTGTACATCCAAAGCCAAGTGAGATGGCAGTCGTAGCTGATACCGGTATATCGTAACTGGTACCAGTGACAGTGGCACGTAAAAAGTACCCACTACACTCTTGGAGTGGTTGGCATTAGGAAGGGCATCCAGTTGTTAGGAAGCCATGCCAAATCAGATTGAAACCTGGTGCAGCTCCCCAGCTTACCAGTTTTCAGTCAAACCGTCCAACTCATGCCAGCTTGGAAAATGGACGTTAAATAATGATGATGGTGGTGGTGGTGGTGGTGGTGGTGTGTGTGTGTGTGTGTGTGTGTGTGTGTGTGTGTGTGCGTGCATGTGCGCGCGCGCGTGTGCGTACATACGTCCATGCATAATTTATTTATTAATCAGAAATACTAAGTGATTGCGACATTGCAGATTTGTCGTCCGAATCATTCACTAATTCTGTGATTTATAAATTATTTAGACTCTATACTTCTGTCGAGTCCTTTTACATTAAATATTACTGCTGGTTGCTTTTAACATTTAAAGAAGAAAAAAACCCCACCAACATGAAACGTGTGTCATACAATCAACTGTTACTTTATGTGCGTTTATAGGCTACAGGTTATTTCGTGTATTATGTCATGTTTATATAATCCAGTCATCTGAAGTTCTGAAACACGCATCATGTTTTTCTTCCAGCGAGCTTGATGAGCATATTATGATGCAGTTACGACTGTGACTTACAAACTCATGTAAAGAAACAGATAACTGTGTTACGTTATTAAGAATCACTTATCGAGACAGAGTGACAAATCAAGCCATTCCCCAAGCAGCAAGAGAGAGGCTCCTGCATGCAATTGTAACTGAACGACGAGTGAGAATGGCTGAACCCATATTAAGACTGCCAGAGGAGAGGCTTGCCAAAACAGCTATGGGATGGATGCTGTTGGAAAGTAAGAGAAAAAGAGGCCGGCCAAGGAAGACAGGGCGTAGTACCTTCGAAGAAGACCTACGCAGACTGAACATCACCTGAGAAGAAGCATACCAGTTGACCAGAGACGGAGATAGTTGACGATTACTGACTGCCCGATGTGCCGCTCAAAAGCACAAGTGGACCTAATCTGGTAATGAGTGGCAAAGTTAAAAAGTCTGTTTCAAGCTTACAAGTCATTCGGCCAGAACTGATCCCGGTTTCAGTGACGTCTAAGCAAGTGAATATATAAGTAGTTAGGATAGCGGACTCGCGGTCATAGGATCGCGGTTTCGATTCCCAGAGCGGGCGTTGTAAGTGTTTATTGAGCGAAAACACCTAAAGCTCCACGAGGCTCCGGCAGGGGATGGTGGCGAACCCTGCTGTACTCTTTTACCACAACTTTCTCTCACTCTTACTTCATGTTTCTGTTGTGCCTGTAATTCAAAGGGTCAGCCTTGTCACACTGTATCACGCTGAATATCCCCGAGAACTACGTTAAGGGTACACGTGTCTGTGGAGTGCTCAGCCACTTGCACGTTAATTTCACGAGCAGGCTGTTCGGTTGATCGGATTAACTGGAACCCTCGACGTCGTAAGCGATGGAGTGCCAACAACAACAAACTCATTTCCAGCTGGTACTTATTATCTTGAATTGTTTTTAGTAGTGCAGCTCACCAGATGATGATCCATGCCTCCTGCTGCCGGCTTCTCGAAAAAAGATTGCTCATACCTGATAATATTGGTTTCAAATTTTGCCACAAGGCCAGAAAGTTCGGAGGTGTGGGTAAGTCCATTACAACGACCCCAGTGCTCAACTGGTACTTATTTAATTGATCCCAAAAGGATGAAAGGCAAAGTCGACCTCGGTGGATTTGAATTCAGATCGTAAAGACGGATGAATTGCTGCAAAACATTTATTTTGCTCGCGGCCTTCCCATGCCTGATATTATTACAACGTGCATATAGGGCAGTGAGCTGGCCGAATCGAGGGCACGCCGTGCGAAATGCTTAGCGGCATTTCGTCTGTCAGTACAGTCTGAGTTCAAGTTCCGCTAAAGAATAATAGATATGTACTCCACAAAAAGTGTTGCATAATTCTTCATTTTAACGTCATTGTTTTTATTGTAACTTGACATAAAAACAAATATGACAGAATCGTAGACACGTTGAACAAGACGCTTAGTGATTTTTCGTCCGTCTCTACGCTCAGACTTCAAATTCCGCCGAGGTTAACTTTGCCTTTCATCCTTTCGAATTCGATAAAATAAGCACCAGTTGAACACTGAGGTTGATTTAATCGACATAGCCCCTCCTCCAAAACCTGCTGGCCTTGTGCCAAAACTTGAAACCAATATTTCAACGGGCAAGCTGGCAGAATCATTACGATACCGGTAAAAATACTTAGTGGCATTTTTTCCGACTTAACGTTCTGAGTTCAAATCCTGCTGAGGTCGACTTTGTCTTTCATTCTTTTGGGTCGACAAAATAAGTACCAGTTGTGCAGTGGGTCGATATAATCGAATTACCTCCTCACCCAAATTGCTGGCCCTGTGCCAAAACTTGAAGTCAATATTACAACGGGCATTGTACCTCTCTTCAACCTGGCAAAAACGTTTGTAAACTAGTAAACCAGATTTAGAAAAGACTTGAGCCATTCAAAGGCTTCTTTGAACGCCAAACCACAGGTAGATTAAGCTTAAGATACTAAATGAAACACCTTTGTGTGTGTGTGTGTGCGTGTGTGTGTGATGTCACCAGCAGCATTTCTTCAGGAGGCGTCAGACGATTTTTGAAGTTTTAATACCTCTTGCTGATTTTTTTTAACTCATCAGAAATATAAATCCTAGTTGGTATGGTCTTGAAGAGAAAACTCAGTTTCATGTTCTAATGTATAGTCTCCTTCAGTTATAATTTTCTTCAGTATATGAGTAGCACCTTCTTTATCACCACTAGCCGATTCGCCTGTAATTTTACTGTTGTGCAAATTAAAGACACCTTTGAAACTTTCAAATCATCCTTTACTTACAAAAAAACAAAAAAAAACAACAAAAACCCCCAGCAAAATAGCAAGGAAAAATTGTTCCTTCATTTTTTTTTTTTTTTTTTTTCAAATCGTCATACAAGCTTTTAACTTTTGCTTGAATGACTTTTGTATTTACTGGCAAGTTACGTTATGCTTGACTGCCAACCTACACTCTCAAAAAGCGTTCCATTTTAAGCATTACTTCAGATCTATGCAAATAAATAAATAAACGGATAAATAAATAAAAGGATTAATAATTAAATAAATAAAATTGTCCGGAGTCGCTTCTTAAACAAATGAATTAATTTTATCTTTATTGTCAAATATTGTTGCCATACTGATGCTTTAGACGTAGATGTTACAAGTTATTGTTGCTATAGACGTTGCATGCTTCAACGCTTTTGCAATGTAGTTTTTTTTTTTTAATCTGCATCTTTATAAAACACCAAATTTAATTTCTGTCTAACCTCTTCACGAATCCAGGTAAAAAAAAGTCACAGGGGTTTTGTTCGGGGCGGGGAGGGGGGTTTGCTCTGGGGGTGGGGAGTTTGTTCGGATCCTATTAATTAATTGTGACTTTTTTTTCCTGTGACATTTTTCCTAGCCAAAATTGTGACTTTATTACTGTGATTTTTTTTTTCCTGTGACTTTGTTAGCAGTCACCTCTCTTCACAACTCCTTTTTATGCATACCTTCACTCCTATTTCATGATCTTATTTCCTGTCAGCTTGAATGAAAGTAATACACAATAAATGACAAGTTAGAAATTAAGCTTTAACAATGATGATAGACAAGAAATCCTTTTCAGATCGTAAAGCGGTGGAATATCAGGTGTTAAAAAAAAAATGTCACGGGAAAGAATATTACAGGAAAAGTCACTATCTTAGTCAGGGAAAAAGTTACTGGGAAATATAAAGTCAGATTTTATTCAAATACTATGAAGAATTAAAATAGCAATTAAGGCGGCGAGCTGGCAGAATCGTTAGCACGCCGGGCGAAATACTTAGCGGTATTTCGTCTGCCGATACGTTCTGAGTTCAAATTCCGCTGAGGTCGACTTTGCCTTTCATCCTTTCGGAGTCGATTAACTGACTGTAAACAACATGTGCACAGTTTACATATGATAGGCGCAAGCGTGGCTGTGTAGTAAAAAGCTTGCTTCCCAGTCACATGGTTCCAGATTCAGTCTCACTGCGTGGCATCTTGGTCTTCTACTATAACCTCGGGTCGATCAAAGCCTTGTGAGTGGATTTGGTAGACGTACTCAAGCACATATAGACGACGGGCTTCTTTCAGTTTCTGTCTAGCGGATCCACTCACAAAGCTTTGGTCGGCTCGAAGCTATAGTAGAAGACACTTGCCCAAGGTGCCACACAGTGAGACTGAATCCGGAACCATGCGGTTAGTAAGCAAGCTACTTACCACACAGTCACATTTTTATAACAAATCACACCATGCCTATTGAGGAGACCAAACGTCAACAATGAGTTGAAGTATTGAATCAAAATGACTTAACTCTTTTAATGCAATCTCTTGTCGCCACATAAACTCAATTTTTTAGTGGGAAGATAACCCAGTTTTTTAATGGCAATTTTTTAATGGGGTGAGATAACCAAAAAGTACCGCTTGATTAAAGTTTGTATCCACCAAACAAATAAATAAATAGATAAATAAATAAATAAATAAATAAACACCTCAGTTGAATTGGTGCAAGCACAAACAGGTGAGGAAGTGCCGAGAAAGGAACGGATAGTTTCTGGAATGTCAAGATCAATGAAAAGAACGTTCTGTTGAAATGGCGCATGTATATAAAGGGAAGGTCTAGGTGCGAGTGAAAAAAAGAAAATAAAAAATATGTATTGTGATTTCATAAAATTTGCTGAAATTTGCTCGAGGGCTGAATTACAAGTCGTCTCCCAGAATTTTGTGGTCGCACTTTATAATTTCCTCACTAATGCTAACGCGAGATTCACACTCGTGCAAACACACATACGCACGTACACACATATCTATCTATTTATCTATATCTATATCTGTCTATATTAATGTTTGTTTTTATGTTCAGTTATAATAAAAACAATTTTACATTAATCTGATGGGTTATTCTATACTTTTGTGGAGTACAAATTTATTATTCTCATACAAGAAGTCACTGTCAACCACATTCTTGTATAAGTATAAATATCTATCTATCTATCTATCTATCTATCTATCTATCTATCTGTACGTATGTGCATCTATGTGTGAGCGTGCGTGTACATGCATGCATGCATACATACATACATACATACATACATACATACATACATACATACACACATACGTACATACACGCTTGCATACATACGCGTATGAACAGATGCATTTCTTGAGTAGAGTAGAGATGAAGTAAAACAGTTAACAGAGGTGCCTATAAGGAAGGAAGAAAGAGTGACAATGAGAGAAATAGGAAAGGAGAGTGAGTAGCAAACAATAAACGTGAGTGAGTGAGTGAGTGAGTGAGCGCGTGCGTACGCTAGCGGGTGTTTTGCGTGTATGTGAGTGTGTGAGCGAATGTTTATAAAAAGACCGATAGAGATAGGTGGTGGTGGTGGGAGGAGAGAAAGTGAGAAGAGAAAAACAGTAGCGGAGTGAGAGTTGTAGAAAGATTAATAGCAACAACAGTGAGACGGATGTACATGAAAAGAAGGGAGAAATTGAGTTGAGAGTATGAAACGAGGATGAAACGACGGAAGAGCTAGCTGACAGTCGGCACACATGTAATATATATCTCAGTGACCTAGACATTTTGAACTCTAAAACCCGTTCTGACCAGTTATTTTCAGTGTATATACTATAGTCAGTTGTTTATGTACTACTTACTTGCGTTACAGCTGGGATGGCTGAGTGTCAAATACTATAAATGTCTTGTGGTACAGCTTTCTGTGAACTTTTCGCTAATAAGTAAAGTAAACTGCCTGATAAAAGTGAAAGGAAAAACTGGGATTGTCGGTAAAAAAAAAATAAAAAATGAAAACACTAAATCGGCTTTTCAGATATTTTTAGTACTTTAGGATACTCAGTCGTGGCGGTGTGGTAAGAAGCTCTTCCCAACCACATGGTTCTGGGATCAGTCCCACGAGATGACACCATCTGGTTGGGAAGAAGCTTCTTACGTACACACAGCCACGACTGAGTCTCCAAAAGTACTAAAAATATCTGAAACCCCGATTTAGTGTTTTCATTTTTTTTACCGACAATCAATGGGCTTCTTTCAGTTTCCGTTTACCAAATCCACGCACAAGGCTTTGGTCAGCTCGAAGCTATATATATATATGTGTATATATATATATATATATATATATATATATATATATATATAATACAAATGATATGTGAGCATATGCATATATACATACATATATGTACATACCTACATCTACATGTATATATAGATGCATATCCGGGTACAGGACGTGATGTAGGAAAAGTTCCATATGTGGCTTGTCTGTTTTCCTGTGTTCATTCTGTTGTCCGTAAAAAAAGTTCGTTTTTTTGTGCTTTGTTTATGTTCCCGTCCCATTTTCTGTCCACGTTTTTTTGACATCCTGTACCCGAATATGCATCTATATATACATGTAGATGTAGGTATGTATGTATATATGCATATGCTCACATATCATTTGTATTATTATATTATCGAACGCCATGCGTCCATTTGCAAGAATATATATATAAGAAATAATTGAGATTCGGTTGAATTAGGTACTTAAGCTGAAGCACCAAGTCAGTCTGGTATTGTCCGTACAACTCAAAGTAAGGTGAATTAAATCAAAATAAGCAACAGGATATCAAGAGGTGATGCAGTACGAGGATATCAAGTACAAGATATCACGCGGTGACGCAGCTGAGGATAGCATGCATTTAAATTGATGTAATGATTGCATTGTTCAATTAAATGGAGTCGCATGAAACGTGGATCTCTATGTTCAACAGATGGAACGACTCAACACGGCTATTCATTAGATGTATACACAAATTACGCAATACCTTTCTCTGTTACATCCCCCAAGTCCCTTTAAACAATTCATGTCACTCCCTTTTTATTTGTAGTTTCTGAAAATTTCGTAAGAAATCTCGCCTTGTCTCGCCTCTAGGCCCGTCCTTTATCTATTTAATACTATTTAACGTAATTATAATGTTCCTTGGTAGACTTTTCTCTTAATTTTATTCCTTTCTATTCTAGACACAAGGCCCGAAATTTTTGGCGAGCGGGGTCAGTCGATTAGATCGACCCCAGTACGCAACTGGTACTTAATTTATTGACCCCGAACGGATGAAAAGCAAAGTCGACTTCAGCGGAATTTGAAATCAAAACGTAAAGGAATATCGCTAAGCGTTTCGCCCGGCGTGATAACGTTTCTGCCAGCTCGCCACCTTTTTCACTTAATTTAATCAACTATATCAAACTCTGGACTCTACAATACTCCTCTATGCTACCTGTCTGAGATTACTACACTTCCAGTACATTTCGCTCTTGATAGCTAACTTATTACTTCGTTTACTCTCCAACCACCCCGAGCCTTCTTATATCCTATCATTTACTACCTACATATTTTCATGCTTCGTTTTGCTATTGCCTAACAGCTCTGAACGTACGTATTTGTGAGTGTGCTTGCTTTTTGTGTGAATAAATTTGTGCGTCTATAACTATACATGAAACTTTCTTCACCTGACTCATTTCAGCTTTTTTGTCGCATGATTCGCTATTTCTGCCATTACTTTTAATTAACTTCCAGTATACGTTTCCATGCATGTATGTTTCTATCATACATACATGCATACATACATACATACATGTGTGTATGTATGTATGTGTGTGTGTGTGTGTGTGTGTGTGTGTGTGTGTGTACTTCATATTATACCTTTACTTTTATATCTTACGGTGGAATTCATTTGTAAAGATTTATGTCTATGTATGTATGTACCTACATCAATATTTTATTTCAATTTTTTTAGCATATGCATGTGCAACGGGTATATAGATACATATTTCGTATCTAGACCGTGTGTATATCTAAGAATATGTATGTATGTACGTACGTACGTACGTACCTATCTATCTCTCTCTCTCTCTCTCTCTCTCTCTCTATATATATATATATATATATATATGTTGTAATTTGTTACAATATTTTACGAGACATCTTATGATGTGGTTTATTTTTCCGGGATACCCTATTGAAATGTGCATAGGTTTGGCTTATTGTGGTTGTTTCTGTTATTATAATTGTTGCTGCAATAAAGTATCTTCAATGCATTGATTTTGAGCTCTATCCTTTAAGAGACATGTATACATATATATATATATATATATATATATATATATATATATATATATATATTCCCGAGCGTCATACTAATATATACTTTTGTTATTTACACCACCTGTCCTCGTCTGTTGTTATTTTTTGTATATTCTCCCATATATATATATATATATACATATATATATATATATATTATTGGGGGAAAAGGACAACAAAAACCAAGGTAGTATGAATATCTCAAGTCATATAGAATAATTTAATTAGGGGAAATTTGAAGCCTTACAGCTGTTTCTGGGATATCATAAGTGATAGACTAGCATTTCCGTTTTCCCCATTTTCCCGTTTAGATCACTAGTGAACTAAGCCCCTCATATTCTTTATATATATATATATATATATATATATATATATATATATATATATATATATATATATATATATATATATATGCTTCATATGCGTACATCTACGAAGTTACATGTGTGTGTGTGTGTGTACTAGCATATGCATGCGTGTATGCATACAAATAAAATTATTGCCATCACATTATTTTGTCCTTATACATTTTGTTTTTTTCTTCGTAATTTTCCTCATTTTTCCTCTTCCTGTTTTTTCCCCCTCTACAGGACCTTTTATTAGCTATATTAATCTATTCTAAGCAGTAAATATTCCAGTTTTCATTGCACCGGCTACTTATTATTGACGCCATATATACATTAATGAGATTATAATCGACTGTAGCCACTACAATAATTGGAGTATGTTGATAACGAAATGAAACCACACCACACCACTATCTATTTATCTATCTTACTAAGGTAATCGGTGAGTAGGGCACGCAGTTTGTTCTTTACCGATTCCAGTCTACACTCCCACATTTTTTAAAATTCTTTCTGCTTGTCTGGTTTCTGTTGCATTCTCTATTACAGCGGCGAACTATTTTCAACCACACAGCCGTATGTACTTGATGAAAAAGTGTTTTTTGAAACAGCTGTAGTAAAACAGCTCTAACTCTTCCATCTCTTTTATTTACAGATTTGTTTATCGAATTATAAGCAATGTTTATTGCTTCCAAAATGGAGTTGTATAGCTTCTGTCATCTAATCGGAGTTTTCTGTCTAGTCTCGACATGAGACAAAGTGTGTTTGATGCATTGAGCAATAAATTTTGTCGATGAATTATTGAGTCATCCGTGTTTTCTTTACGAGGCTATGTCTATGTTAGAGATTAACGAATTGCTTTTAACCACTATCATTCGCCTGATCCTACTGCATTATATATATATGTGCATATATATATATATATATATATATATATATATATATATATATATATATATATATATACACACACAAACATACACCTACATACATGCACACACACACACACACACACACACACACACACACACACATACACATTTCTTTGTTTTAGAAATGTCATCAGCGACATGCCTACTTATTCATTAATCGAAACGTAGTTTTAAATTTGAAAAGCGTAAACCGGACCCTGATCAGTTACATATGATCTTTTTTTTCCACTACAAAACCTTTTTTGCCACAACACATAAATATGCATATACATAAAAATTTTACTATAAAAAATACTTGAAGTAACATCTATTACCTTATCTTCCTTCCTTCTCTCCTTTTCCCTTGTGTTATATATGTCAAACTTATCTTATGAATTTGTACCCCAATATATTTTCTGTTAAACTATGTTCCGTAAACATTTACTGTGGGAAAACTTATCTTTTTATTTTTATTTTCAGACTTATGGATTCATAGAGTCAATCTATTACCCATTAATGTTTAAGAATTTAATTACACGAAAAATATATGTGCATAGAAACAAAAAATACTTGACGCACTTTCACCCTTTTCTCAGTACTTTTCATGTGTGTGTGTGTGTGTGTGTGTGTGTGTGTGTGTGTGTGTGTGTACATATATCATGGCGCGCGCGCACACACACACACACACACACACTAAAATGTAACAACAAACGAATGAGATCTCGATATTAGAGAAATAGAGGATTATTTATATATGTAAGAATTTAGAACAAATAGTAAAAGGTTGTCATTATAGTACTCGGAATTTCGAATGTCTATGCGAAGAGCTACGATATATTCTCGTCGGCTATTAATATCAACAGATGCTATATATATATATATTATGATTGACCGTTGACTGAACACTATTCAATTATTTTTCTCCGTGTTTTTCTCCTTGTCTCCGTATTCTTTCTGTTGAAGAGCGTAGCTCGAAACGTCAAAGACTTTCCGTATTCCCGAGCGTCATACTAATATATACTTTTGTTATTTACACCACCTGTCCTCGTCTGTTGTTATTTTTTGTATATTCTCCCATATATATATATATATATATATATGACGGGCTTCTTTCAGTCTCTATCTACCAAATCCACTCACAAGGCTTTCGTCGGCTCGAAGCTATCAGGTCATCCCATAAGTTCTGTCCGATTTTACCTTTTTTAAAATTGAATGAAATTTAATAGTATTTTAGAATGTCTAATGGAATAAAAAATTATTTTTATGCATTTGTGTACATTTAAACTAATTAAATATTATTTTTATAGAATAATAGAATTAAAATTTTTTTGATTAAAACCCTTTCTAGCATGGAAGTATCCAAAGAGCATTTAAGGCACATAATGCTTTATGAGTACAAAAAAAAGGAAACTCTGCAGCCGAAGCGACTCGAAACATACACTCAGTTTATGGGAAAGAATGCTTGAATGAAAGAACTTGTAGAAGATGGTTTGCAAAATTCAGAAGTGGAGATTTCAGCCTTGAAGATAAAAATCGAACAGGACGTCCAGTTGAGTTTGATGATAAGCTCCTTGAGGCATTACTTGAAGAAAATCCTGCATTATCAGTTGAAGAACTGGCAATAAAACTTAGTTCAAACCATACAACTGTTCATCGTCATCTTCAAGAACTTGGATCGGTTCCTTAACTTGGAAAATGGGTGCCTCTTTAATTGTCCGAAAGCAACCGCACATCTCGAGTTGACATCTGCTCTTCTCTCCATTCTCGCGAACTCATTTCACCCTTTTTGGATAGACTTGTGACTGGTGACGAAAAATGGATCTTCTACAGAAATGTTAAACATCGTAAACAGTGACTTATAAAAGCGAAAAGCTCAACCACAACCGAGAAGGGAACTTCATAGAAAAAATGGTTCTTCTCTCTATCTGGTGGGATTGCAAAGGAGTAATTCACTTTGAATTGTTACCACCTAATGCAACAATCAATGCTCAAGTCTACTATCAGCAATTAGAGCGTTTGAACCAAGCTTTGAAGAAAAAAAGACCCGCTTTAGTGAATCGAAAAGGAGTGATGTTTCATCAGGACAATGTGCGACCCCACACTGCAAAGATCACATCACAGAAGATTGAAGTTTGATTGGGAAAAAATTCCTCATCCATCTTATTCTCCCGACCTTGCTCCTTCAGACTACCATTTGTTTCACAGTTTACAGAATCATTTGGGGGACATAACTTTCGCAAGCCAGGAGGAGGTCGAAACTGACATTTTAGAGTTCTTCGCTTTGAAACCAAAAGAGCTTTACATTGATGGGATTAAAAAGCTTGTAAATAGATGGAAGGAAATCATAGATAATCAGGGAAAGTACATTGATGATTAAATTTCAATTAAATATAACATTTAATAA